>NW_025727816.1:300000-445547 GCF_021461385.2 Schistocerca piceifrons | reverse complement strand
AACTAGTGTCACAGGAATGGTTCAAAACATAGCCAGTAAGAAGAGTCAGTTTTCTTGTACTTAAGTCGGCATTGTGCCTTTTGTGTTTAATGCCGATGCAATTTCTGTGTTTGATCGTCAATAAGAAAGTCCAAGGGATAAAGTAAACCTGAAGTGAAGCATCGGAATCCAAAACCGGGCTCACAGGAAAGGTTCAAAACATAGACAGTAAGAATAGCCAGACTTTTTGTACTTGAGTCGTCATTATGCCTTTTGTATTCAATTCCGATGCAATTACTGTATTTTATCGTCAATTAGACGGTCAGAGGGATACAGAAAACCTGAAGTGATGCATCGGAATCTATAACTAGAGTCACAGGAATGGTTCAAACATAGACAGTAAGAAGAGTAAGTTTTCTTGTACTTAAGTGGACATTGTGCCTTTTCTATTTAATTCCGATTCAGTTTCTGTGATCGTCGTCAATAAGAAGGTCCAAGGGATATAGTAAACCTGAAGTGAATCATCGGAATCTAAAACCGGTACCACAGGAAAGGTTCAAAACATAGACCGTAAGAAGAATCAGTCTTCTTGTACTTGAGTCGGCATTGTACCTTTTGTATTTAATTCCGATGCAATTTCTGTGTTTCGTTGTCAATAAGACGGTCAGAGGGATACAGTAAACCTGAAGTGAAGCATCGGAATCTATAACTAGTGTCGCAGGAAAGGTTCAAAACATAGACAGTAAGTAGGCCAGTCTCCTTGTACTTGAGTCGGCATTGCGCCTTTTGTATTTAATTCCGAATCAATTTCTGTGTTTCATCGTCAATACGAAGGTCAAAGGGATACAGTAAACCTGAAGTGAAGGATCCGAAACTATAACTAGTCTCACAGGAATGGTTCAAACATAGCCAGTAAGAAGACTCAGTTTTCTTGTCCTTAAGTCCGCATTGTGCCTTTTCTATTTAATTCTGATGCAATTTCTGTGTTTCGTCGTCAATAAGAAGGTCCAAGGGATACTGTAAACCTGAAGTCAAGCATCGGAATCTAAGACTGGTCTCACAGGAAAGGTTCAAAACATAGACAGTAAGAAGAATCAGTTTTCTTGTACATAAGTAGGCACTGTGCCTTTTATATTTAATTCCGATACAATTTCTGTGTTTCATTGTCAATAAGAAGGTAAGAGGGATACAGTAAACCTGAAGTGGAGCATCGGAATCTGTAACTAGTGTCACAGGAATGGTTCAAAACATAGACAGTAAGAAGAGTCAGTTTTCTTGTACTTAAGTCGACATTGTGCCTTTTCTATTTAATTCCGATGCAGTTTCTGTGTTTCGTCGTCAATAAGAAGGTCAGAGGAATACAGTAAACCTGAAGTGATGCATCGGAACCTATAACTAGTGTCACAGGAATGGTTCAAATCATAGACAGTAAGTAGAACCAGTTTTCTTGTACTTAAGTCGACATTGTGCCTTTTCTATTTAATTCCGATGCAGTTTCTGTGTTTCGTCGTCAATATGAAGGTCCAAGGGATACACTAACCCTGAAGTGAAGCATCGGAATCTAAAACTGGTATCACAGGAATGGTTAAAAACATAGACAGTAAGAAGAGCCAGTCTTCTTGTACTTGAGTCGGCATTGTACCTTTTGTATTTAATTCCGATGCAATTTCTGTGTTTCGTTATCAATAAGACGCTCAGAGGGATTCAGCAAACCTGAAGTGAAGCATCGGAATCTATAACTAGTGTCACAGGAATGGTTCAACACATAGACAGTAAGAGGAGTCAGTTTTCTTGTACTTAAGTCGGCATTGTGCCTTTTGTATTTCATTGCGATGCAATTTCTGTGTTTCGTCGTCAATTAGATGGTCCAAGGGATACAGTAAACCTGAAGTGAAGCATCGGAATCTAAAACCGGTCTCACAGGAAAGGTTCAAAACATGGACAGTAAGTAGAGCCAGTCTTCTTGTACTTGAGTCGGCATTTAGCCTTTTGTATTTAATTCCGATGCAATTTCTGTGTTTCATCGTCAATAAGCAGGTCAAAGGGATACAGTAAACCTGAAGTCATGGATCGGAATCTATAACTAGTGTCACATGAATGGTTCAAACATAGGCTGTAGGAAGACTCAGTTTTCTTGTTCTTAAGTAGGCATTGTGCCGTTTCTATTTAATTCCAATGCAATTTCTGTGTTTCGTCGTCAATAAGATGGTCCAAGGGTTTCTGTAAACCTGAAGTCAAGCATCGGAATCTAAGACTGGTCTCACAGTAAAGGTTCAAAAGATAGACAGTAAGAAGAATCAGTTTTCTTGTACTTAAGTCGGCATTGTGTCTTTTGTATTTAATTCCGATGCAATTTCTGTGTTTCATCGTCAATAAGAAGGTCAGAGGGATACCATAAACCTGAAGTGAAGCATCGGAGTCTATAACTAGTGTCACAGGAATGGTTCAAAACATAGACAGTTAGAAGAGTCAGTTTTCTTATATTTCAGTCGGCATTGTGCCCTTTGTATTTAATTCCGATGCAATTTCTGTGTTTCATCGTTCATAAGAAGGTCAGAGGAATACAGTAAACCTGAAGTGATGCATCGGAACCTATAACTAGTGTCACAGGAATGGTTCAAATCATAGACAGTAAGAAGAGTCAGTTTTCTTATACTTAAGTCGGCATTGTGCCTTTTGTATTTAACTCCGATGCAATTTCTCTGTTTAATCGTCAATAAAAATGTCAGATGGATACAGTAAACAGGAATTGATGCATGGGAATCTATAACTTGTGTCACAGTAATGGTTCAAAACATAGACAGGAAGAAGAGTCAGTTCTCTTGTACTTAAGTCGGCATTGTGCCTTTTCTATTTAATTCCGATGCAATTTCTGTGTTTCGCCGTCAATAAGAAGGTCCAAGGAATACAGTAAACCTGATGTGAAGGATCGGAATCTAAAACCGGTATCACAGGAAAGGTTCAAAACATAGACAGTAAGAAGAGCCACACGTCTTGTACTTGACCCTTCATTGTGCCTTTTGTATTTAATTCCGATGCAATTTCTGTGTTTCATCGTCAATAAGACTGCCAGAGGGATACAGTAAACCTGAAGTGAAGCATCGGAATCTATAACTAGTGTCACAGGAGTTGTTCAAAGTATAGACAGTAAGATGAGTCAGTTTTCTTAAACTTAAGTCGGCATTGTGCCTTTTGTATTTAATTCCGATGCAATTTCTGTGTTTCGTCGTCAATAAGAAGGTCCGAGGTATTCTGTACACCTGAAGTGATGCATCGGAACCTATAACTAGTGTCACAGGAGTGGTTCAAAGTATAGACAGTAAGATGAGTCAGTTATCTTAAACTTAAGTCGGCATTGTGCCTTTTGTATTTAATTCCTATGCAATTTCTGTGTTTCATCGTCAATAAGATGGTCAGAGGGATACAGTAAACCAGAAGTGAAGCATCGGAATCAAGTCTGTATTGTGCCATTTCTATTTAATTCCAATGCATATTATGTGTTTCGTCGTCAATAAGAAGGTCCAATGGATACAGTAAACCTGAAGTCAAGCATCGGAATCTAAAACTGGTCTTACAGGAAAGGTTCAAAACATAGACAGTAAGAAGAGCCAGTCTTCACGTACTTGAATCGGCATTGTGCCTTTTGTATTTAATTCCGATGCAATATCTGTGTTTCATCGTCAATAAGAAGGTCAGAGGGATACTGTAAACCTGAAGTGAAGCATCGGAATCTATAACTAGTGTCACAGGAATGGATCAAAGCATAGACAGTCAGAAGAGTCAGTTTTCTTATACTTAATTCGGCATTGTGCCTTTTGTATTTAATTCCGATGCAATTTCTGTGTTTCATCGACAATCAGAAGGTCAGAGGGATACAGTAAACCTGAAGTGATGCATCGGAACCTGTAACTAGTGTCACAGGAATGGTTCAAATCAGAGACAGTAAGAAGAGTCAGTTTTCTTGTACTTAAGTCGACATTGTGCCTTTTCTATTTAATTCCGATGCAGTTTCTGTGTTTCGTCGTCATTAAGAAGGTCCAAGGGATACAGTAATCCTGAAATGAAGGGTCGGAATCTAAAACCGGTATCACAGGAAAGGTTCAAAATATAGACAGTAAGAAGAGCCAGTCTTCTTGTAATTGAGTCGACATTGTGCCTTTTGTATTTCATTCCGATGCAATTCATGTGTTTCATTGTCAATAAGAAGGTCAGAGGGATACAATAAACCTCAAGAAAAGAATCGGAACCTATAACTAGTGTCACAGGAATGGTTCAAAGCATAGACAGTAAGAAGAGTCAGTTTTCTTATACTTAGGTCGGCATTGTGCCATTTGTATTTAATTGCGATGCAATTTCTGTGTTTTATCGTCAATAAGAAGGTCAGAGGGATACAGTAAACCTGAAGTGATGCATCGGAATCTATAACTAGTGTCAAAGTAATGGTTCAAAACATAGGCATAAGAAGAAGAGTCTGCTCTCTTGTACTTAAGTTGGCATTGTGCCTTTTCTATTTAATTCCGATGCAATTCCAGTGTTTCGTCGTCAATAAGAAGGTCCAAGGGATACAGTACACCTAAAGTGAAGCATCGGAATCTAAAACCGGTATCACAGGAAAGGTTCAAAACATAGACAGTAAGAAGAGCCAGACGTCTTGTACTTGACCCTTCATTGTGCCTTTTGTATTTAATTCCGATGCAATTTCTGTGTTTCATCATCAATAAGACTGTCAGAGGGATACAGTAAACCTGAAGTGAATTGTCGGAATCTAAAACCGGTATCACAGGAAAGGTTCAAAAGATAGACAGTAAGAAGAGCCAGTCATCTTGTACTTGAGTCGGCATTGTGCCTTTTGTATTTAATTCCGATGCAATTTCTGTGTTCATCGTCAATAAGACGGTCAGAGGGATACAGTAAACCTGAAGGGAAGCATCGGAATCTATAACTAGTGTCACAGGAATGGTTAAAAGCATAGACAGTAATAAGAATCAGTTTTCTTGTACTTATGTCGGCATTTTGCCTTTTGTATTTAATTCCGATGCAATTTCTGTGTTTCGTCGTCAATAAGAAGGTCCAAGGGATACAGTAAACCTGAAGTCAAGCATCGGAATCTAAAACTGGTCTTACAGGAAAGTTTCAAAACATAGACAGTAAGAAGAGCCAGTCTTCACGTACTTGAGTCGGTATTGTGCCTTTTGTATTTAATTCCGATGCAATATCTGTGTTTCATCGTCAATAAGAAGGTCAGAGGGATACAATAAACCTCAAGAAAAGAATCGGAACCTATAACTAGTGTCACAGGAATGGTTCAAAGCATAGACAGTAAGAAGAGTCAGTTTTCTTATACTTAGGTCGGCATTGTGCCTTTTGTATTTAATTCCGATGCAATTTCTGTGTTTTCTCGTCAATGAGAAGGTCAGAGGGATACAGTAAACCTGAAGTGAAGCAACCGAATCTATAATTAGTGTCACAGGAATGGATCAAAACATAGACAGTAAGAAGTGTCAGATTTCTTGTACTTAAGTCGGCATTGTGCCTTTTGTATTTAATTCCGATGCAATTTCTGTGTTTCGTCGTCAATAAGAAGGTCCAAGGGATACAGTAAACCTGAAGTGAATCATCGGAAGCTAAAACCGGTCTTACAGGAAAGATTCAAAGCATAGAAAGTAAGTAGAGCCAGTGTTCTTGTACTTGAGTCGGCATTGTGTCTTTTGTATTTAATTCTGATGTAATTTCTGTATTTCATCGTCAATAAGAAGGTCAGAGGGATACAGTAAACTTGAAGTGAAGCATCCGAATCTAGAACTAGTGTCACAGGAAAGGTTCAAAGCATAGACAGTAAGAAGAGTCAGTTTTCTTGTACTTTAGTCGACATTGTGCCTTTTCTATTTAATTCTAATGCAGTTTCTGTGTTTCGTCGTCAATAAGAAGGTCCAAGGGATACAGTTAACCTAAAGTGAAGCATCGGAATCTAAAACCGGTATCCCAGGAAAGGTTCAAAACACAGACAGTAAGAAGAGCCAGTCCTCTTGTAATTGAGTCGGCATTGTGCCTTTTGTATTTAATTCCTATGCAACTTCTGTGTTTCATCGTCAATAAGACGGTCAGAGGGATACAGTAAACCTGAAGTGAAGCATCGGAATCAATAACTAGTGTCACAGGAATGGTTAAAAGCATAGACAGTAAGAAGAATCAGTTTTCTTGTCCTTAAGTCGGCATTGTGGCTTTTGTATTTAATTCCGATGCAATTTCTGTGTTTCATCATCATTAAGAAGGTCAGAGGGATACAGTAAACCGGAAGTGAAGCATCGGAATATATAACTAGTGTCACAGGAATGGTTCAAAGCATAGACAGTAAGAAGAGTGAGTTTACTTGTACTTAAGTCGGCAATGTGCCTTTTGTGTTTCATTCCGATGCAATTTCTGTGTTTCGTCGTCAATAAGAAGGTCCAAGGGATACTGTAAACCTGAAGTGAAGCATCGGAATCTAAAACCAGTCTCACAGGAAAGGTTCAAAGCATAGACAGTAAGTAAAGCTAGTCTTCTTGTACACTAGTCGGCATTGTGCCTTTTGTATTTAATTCTGATGCAATTTGTGAGCTTTTCGTCGTCAATAAGAAGGTCCAAGGGATACAGTAAACCTGAAGTGAAGCATCGGAATCAAGTCGGCATTGTGCCATTTCTATTTAATTCCAATCCATATTCTGTGTTTCGTCGTCAATAAGAAGGTCCAATGGATACAGTAAACCTGAAGCCAAGCATCGGAATCTAAAACTGGTCTTAGAGGAAAGGTTCAAAACATAGACAGTAAGAAGAGCCAGTCTTCACGTACTTGAGTCGGCATTGTGCCTTTTGTATTTAATTCCGATGCAATATCTGTGTTTCATCGTTAATAAGAAGGTCAGAGCGATACAGTAAACCTGAAGTGAAGCATCGGAGTTTATAACTAGTGTCACAGGAATGGATCAAAGCATAGGCAGCCAGAAGAGTCAGTTTTCTTATACTTAATTCGGCATTGTGCCTTTTGTATTTAATTCCAATGCAATTTCTGTGTTTCATCGTCAATCAGAAGGTCAGAGGGATACAGTAAACCTGAAGTGATGCATAGGAACCTATAACTAGTGTCACAGGAATGGTTCCAATCACAGACAGTAAGGAGAGTCAGTTTTCTTGTAATTAAGTCGACATTGTGCCTTTTCTATTTACTTCGGATGCAGTTTCTGTGTTTCGTCGTCAATAAGAAGGTCCAAGGGATACAGTAAACCTGAAATGAAGGGTCGGAATCCAAAACCGGTATCACAGGAAAGGTTCAAAATATAGACAGTAAGAAGAGCCAGTCTTCTTGTAATTGAGTCGACATTGTGCCTTATGTATTTAATTCCGATGCAATTTCTGTGTTTCATCGTCAATAAGAAGGTCAGAGGGATACAATAAAACTCAAGAAAAGAATCGGAACCTATAACTAGTGTCACAGGAATGCTTCAAAGCATAGACAGTAAGAAGACTCAATTTTCGTGTTCTAAAGTCGGCATTGTGCCTTTTGTATTTAATTCCGATGCAATTTCTGTGTTTTATCGTCAATAAGAAGGTCTGAGGGATACAGTAAACCTGAAGTGAAGCATCCGAATCTATAACTAGTGTCACAGGAATGGATCAAAACATAGACAGTAAGAAGAGTCAGATTTCTTGTACTTAAGTCGGCATTGTGCCTTTTGTATTTAATTCCGATGCAATTTCTGTGTTTCGTCGGCAATAAGAAGGTCCAAGGGATACAGTAAACCTGAAGTGAATCATCGGAATCTAAAACCGGTCTTACAGGAAAGATTCAAAACATAGAAAGTAAGTAGAGCCAGTGTTCTTGTACTTGAGTCGGCATTGTGCCTTTTGTATTTAATTCTGATGCAATTTCTGTGCTTTTCGTCGTCAATAAGAAGGTCCAAGGGATACAGTAAACCTAAAGTGAAGCATCGGAATCAAGTCGGCATTGTGCCATTTCTATTTAATTCCAATGCATATTCTGTGTTTCGTCGTCAATAAGAAGGTCCAATGGATACAGTAAACCTGAAGTCAAGCATCGGAATCTAAAACTGGTCTTACAGGAAAGGTTCAAAACATAGACAGCAAGAAGAGCCAGTCTTCACGGACTTGAGTCGGCATTGTGCATTTTGTATTTAATTCCGATGCAATATCTGTGTTTCATCGTCAATAAAAAGGTCAGAGGGATACAGTAAACCTGAAGTGAAGCATCGGAATCTAGAACTAGTGTCACAGGAATGGTTCAAACATAGACAGTAAGAAGACTCAATTTTCTTGTTCTAAAGTCGGCATTGTGCCTTTTGTATTTAATTCCGATGCAATTTCTGTGTTTCATGGTCAATAAGAAGGTCAGAGGGATACAGTTAACCTGAAGTGAAGCATCGGAATCTATAACTAGTGTCACAGGAATGGTTCAAGGCATAGACAGTAAGAAGAGTCAGATTGCTTATACTTAAGTCGGCATTGTGCCTTTTGTATTTAATTCCGATGCAATTTCTGTGTCTCATCGTCAATAAGAAGGTGAGAGGGATACAGTAAACCTGAAGTGATGCATCGGAATCCATAACTAGTGTCACAGTAATGGTTCAAAACATAGACAGAAGAAGAGTCAGTTCTCTTGTACATAAGTCGGCATTGTGCCTTTTCTATTTAATTCCCATGCAATTTCAGTGTTTATACGTCAATAAGATGGTCCAAGGGATACAGTAATCCTCAAGTGAAGCATCGGAATCTAAAACCGGTATCACAGGAAAGGATCAAAACATAGACAGTAAGAAGAGCCAGACGTCTTTTACTTGACCCTTCATTGTGCCTTTTGTATTTAATTCCGATGCATTTTCTGTGTTTCCTCGTCAATAAGATTGTCAGAGGGTTACAGTAAACCTGAAGTGAAGCATCGGAATCTATAACTAGTGTCACACGAATGGTTCAAAGCATAGACACTAAGTAGAGTCAGTTTTCTTGTACTTAAGTCGGCATTGTGCCTTTTCTATTTAATTCCAATGCATATTCTGTGATTCGTCGTCAATACGAAAGTCCAATGGATACAGTAAACCTGAAGTCTAGCATCAGGATCTATAACTAGTGTCAAAGGAATGGTGCAAAACATAGACAGTATGATGAGTCAGTCATCTAGTACTAGATTTGGCTTTGTGCCTTTTGTATTTAATTCCGATGCAATATCAGTGTTTCATCGTCAATACGAAGGTCTGAGGGCGACAGTAAAACTGAAGTGAAGCTTCGGAATCTATAACTAGTGTCACAGGAATGGTTCAAAGCATAGACAGTAAGAAGAGTCAGTCTTCTTGTACTTAAGTCGGCATTGTGCCTTTTGTATTTAATTCCGATGCAATTTCTGTGTTTCATCGTCAATAAGAAGCTCAGCTGGATACTGTAAACCTGAAGTGAAGCATCGGAATTTATAACTAGTGTCACAGGAATGGTTCAAAACATAGACAGGAAGAAGAGCCAGTCTTCTTGTACTGGAGTCGGCATTGTGCCTTTTGTATTTAATTCCGATGCAATTTCTGTGTTTCATCTTCAATACGACGGTCAGAGGGATACAGTAAACCTGAAGTGAAGCATCGCAGTCTATAACTAGTGTCACAGGAATGGTTCAAAACATAGGCAGAAAGAAGAGTCAGTCATCTAGTACTTGAGTCGGCATTGTGCCTTTTGTATTTAATTCCGATGCAATTAATGTGTTTCATCGTCAATAAGAAGGTCAGAGGGATACAGTAAAACTGAAGTGAAGCATCGGAATCTATAACTAGTGTCACAGGAATGATTCATAACATAGACAGTAAGAAGAGTCAGTCTTCTTGTACTTAAGTCTGCATTGTGCCTTTTGTATTTAATTCCGATGCAATTTCTGTATTTCATCGTCAATAAGAAGGTCAGCTGGATACAGTAAACATGAAGTGAAGCATCGGAATCTATAACTAGTGTCACAGGAATGGTTCAAAACATTGATATTAAGAAGAGTCTGTTTTCTTTTACTTAAGTAGGCATTGTGCCTTTTCTATTGAAATCCGATGCAATTTCTGTGTTTCGTCGTCAATAAAAAGGTCCAAGGGATACAGTAAACCTGAAGTGAAGCATCGCAATCTAAAACCGGTCTCACAGGAAGGGTTCAACACATAGACAGTGAAAAGAGCCATACTTCTTGTACCTGAGTCGGCACTGTGCATTTTGTTTTTAATTCCGATGCAATTTCTGTGTTTCAGCGTCAATAAGACGGTCAGAGGGATACAGTAAACCTGAAGTGATGCATCGGAATCTATAACTAGTGTCACAGGAATGGTTCAAAACATAGACAGTAAGAAGAGTCAGTCTTCTTGTACTTAAGTCGGCATTGTGCCTTTTGTATTTATTTTCGATGCAATTTCTGTGTTTCATCGTCAATAGGTATTTCAGCTGGATACAGTTAACCTGAAGTGAAGCATCGGAATCTATAACTAGTGTCACAGGAATGGTTCAAAACATAGACAGGAAGAAGAGTCTGTTTTCTTGTACTTAAGTCGGCATTGTGCTTTTTCTATTAAATTCCGATGCAATATCTGTGTTTCGTCGTCACTAAGAAGGTCCAAGGGATACAGAAAACCTGAAGTGAAGCATCGGAATCTAAAACCCGTCTCACAGGAAAGGTTCAAAACATAGACAGTAGGAAGAGTCAGTCTTCTAGTACTTAAGTCGGCATTGAGCCATTTGTATTTATTTCTGATGCAACTTCCGTGTTTCATCGTCAATAAGAAGGTCAGAGGGATACAGTAAACCTGAAGTGAAACATCGGAATCTATAACTAGTGTCACAGGAATGGTTCAAAGCATAGACAGTAAGTAGAGTCAGTCTTCTTGTACTTCAGTCGGCATTGCGCCTTTTGTATTTAATTCCGATGCAATTTCTGTGTTTCATCGTCAATAAGAAGGTCAGAGGGATACAGTAAACCTGAAGTGAACCATCAGAATCTATAAATAGTGTCACAGGAATGGTGCAAAACATAGACAGGAAGAAGAGTCAGTTTTCTTGTACTTAAGTCGGCTTTTCTATTTAATTCCGATGCAATTTTTGTGTTTCGTCGTCACTAAGAAGGTCCAAGGGATACAGTAATCCTGATGTGAAGCATCGGAATCTAAAATCGGTCCCACAGGAAAGCTTCAAAACATAGACAGTAAGAAGAGCCAGACTACTTGTACTTGAGACGGCATTGTGCCTTTTGTATTTAATTCCAATGCTATATCTGTGTTTCATCGTCAATAAGATAGGTCAGAGGGATCCAGTAAAACTGAAGTGAAGCATCGGAATCTATAACTAGTGTCACACGATTGGTTCAAAGCATAGACACTAAGTAGATTCAGTTTTCTTGTACTTAAGTCGGCATTGTGCCATTTCTATTTAATTCCAATGCATATTCTGTGATTCGTCGTCACTAAGAAGGTCCAAGGGATACAGTAATCCTGATGTGAAGCATCGGAATCTAAAATCGGTCCCACAGGAAAGCTTCAAAACATAGACAGTAAGAAGAGCCAGTCTTCTTGTACTTGAGTCGTCATTGTGCCATTTGTATTTAATTCCGATGCAATATCTGTGTTTCATCGTCAATAAGAAAGTCAGTGGGAGACAATAAAACTAAAGTGAAGCATCGGAATCTAAAACCAGTCTCACAGGAAAGGATCAAAACATAGACGGTAAAAAGAGCCAGTCATCTTGTACCTAAGTCGGCATTGTGCATATTGAATTTAATTCCGATGCAATTTCGGTGTTTCCTCGTCAATACGACGGTCAGAGGGATACAGTAAACCTGAAGTGAAGCATCAGAATCTATAACTAGTGTCACAGGAATGGTTCAAAACATAGACAGTATGAAGAGTCAGTCATCTAGTACTCGATTTGGCTTTGTGCCTTTTGTATTTATTTCCGATGCAATTTCTGTGTTTCATCGTCAATAAGAAGCTCAGCTGGATACTGTAAACCTGAATTGAAGCATCGGAGTCTATAGCTAGTGTCACAGGAATGGTTCAAAACATAGACAGTAAGAAGAGTCAGTTTTCTTGTACTTAAGTCTGCATTGTGCCTTTTGTATTTAATTCCGATGCAATTTCTGTGTTTCATCGTCAATAAGAAGGTCAGCTGGATACAGTAAACATGAAGTGAAGCATCGGAATCTATAACTAGTGTCACAGGAATGGTTCAAAACATTGATATTAAGAAGAGTCTGTTTTCTTTTACTTAAGTAGGCATTGTGCCTTTTCTATTGAAATCCGATGCAATTTCTGTGTTTCGTCGTCAATAAAAAGGTCCAAGGGATACAGTAAACCTGAAGTGAAACATCGCAATCTAAAACCGGTCTCACAGGAAGGGTTCAACACATAGACAGTGAAAAGAGTCATACTTCTTGTACCTGAGTCGGAATTGTGCATTTTGTTTTTAATTCCGATGCAATTTCTGTGTTTCAGCGTCAATAAAACGGTCAGAGGGATACAGTAAACCTGAAGTGATGCATCGGAATCTATAACTAGTGTCACAGGAATGGTTCAAAACATAGACAGTAGGAAGAGTCAGTCTTCTTGTACTTAAGTCGGCATTGTGCCTTTTGTATTTAATTCCGATGCAATATCTGTGTTTCATCGTCAATAGGAAGTTCTTCTGGATACAGTTAACCTGAAGTGAAGCATCGGAATCTATAACTAATGTCACAGGAATGGTTCAAAACATAGACAGGATGAAGAGTCTGTTTTCTTGTACTTAAGTCGGCATTGTGCCTTTTCTATTAAATTCCGATGCAATATCTGTGTTTCGTCGTCACTAAATAGGTCCAAGGGATACAGAAAACCTGAAGTGAAGCATCGGAATCTAAAACCAGTCTCACAGGAAAGGTTCAAAACATAGACAGTAGGAAGAGTCAGTCTTCTAGTACTTAAGTCGGCATTGAGCCATTTGTATTTAATTCTGATGCAACTTCCGTGTTTCATCGTCAATAAGAAGGTCAGAGGGATATAGTAAACCTGAAGTGAAACATCGGAATCTATAACTAGTGTCACAGGAATGGTTCAAAGCATAGACAGTAAGTAGAGTCAGTCTTCTTGTCCTTAAGTCGGCATTGCGCCTTTTGTATTTAATTCCGATGCAATTTCTGTGTTTCATCGTCAATAAGAAGGTCAGAGGGATACAGTAAACCTGAAGTGAACCATCAGAATCTATAACTAGTGTCACAGGAAAGGTTCAAAACATAGACAGGAAGAAGAGTCAGTTTTCTTGTACTTAAGTCGGCATTGTGCCTCTTCTATTTAATTCCGATGCAACTTCTGTGTTTCGTCGTCACTAAGAAGGTCCAAAGGATACAGTAATCCTGAAGTGAAGCATCGGAATCTAAAATCGGTCTCACAGGAAAGCTTCCAAACATAGACAGTAAGAAGAGCCAGACTACTTGTACTTGAGACGGCATTGTGCCTTTTGTATTTAATTCCAATGCTATATCTGTGTTTCATCGTCAATAAGAATGTCAGCTGGATACAGTAAACCTGAAGTGAAGCATCGCAATCTAAAACCGGTCTCACAGGAAGGGTTCAACACATAGACAGTAAGAAGAGTCAGTCTTCTTGTACTTAAGTCGGCATTGTGCCTTTTGTATTTATTTTCGATGCAATTTCTGTGTTTCATCGTCAATAGGTATTTCAGCTGGATACAGTTAACCTGAAGTGAAGCATCGGAATCTATAACTAGTGTCACAGGAATGGTTCAAAGCATAGACAGTAAGTAGAGTCAGTCTTCTTATACTTAAGTCGGCATTGCGCCTTTTGTATTTAATTCCGATGCAATTTCTGTGTTTCATCGTCAATAAGAAGGTCAGAGGGATACAGTAAACCTGAAGTGAAGCATCATAATCTATAACTAGTGTCACAGGAATGGTTCAAAACATAGACAGGAAGAAGAGTCAGTTTTATTGTACTTAAGTCGGCATTGTGCCTTTTGTATTTAATTCCGATGCAAATTCTGTGTTTCATCGTCAATAAGAATGTCAGCTGGATACAGTAAACCTGAAGTGAAGCATCGGAATCTAAAACTAGTGTCACAGGAATGGTTCAAAGCATAGGCAGTGGGAAGAGTCAGTCTCCTTGTACTTACGACGTCATTCTGCCTTTTGTATTTAATTCCGATGCGATTTCTGTGTTTCATCGTCAATAAGAAGGTCAGAGGGATACAGTAAAACTGAAGTGAAGCAGCGGAATCTATAACTTGTGTCAGAGGAATGGTTCAAAACATAGACAGTAAGAAGAGTCAGCCTTCTTGCACTGAAGTCGGCATTGTGCCCTTTGTATTTAATTCCGATGCAATTTCTGTGTTTCATCGTCAATAAGAAGGTCAGCTGGATACAGTAAACCTGAAGTAAAGCATCGTAAGCTGTAACTAGTGTCACAGGAATGGTTCAAAACATAGACAGTAAGAAGAGCCAGTCTTCTTGAACTTGAGTCGGCATTGTGCCTTTCGTATTTAATTCCTATCAATTTTCTGTGTTTGATCGTCAATAACAAGGTCAGAAGGATACAGTAAGCCTGAAGTGAAGCATCGGAATCTATAACTAGTGTCACAGGAATGGTTCAAAACTTAGACAGTAAGAAGAGTCAGTTTTCTTGTACTTAAGTCGGCATTGTGCCTTTTCTTTTTAATTCCGATACAATTTTTGTGTTTCGGCGTCAATAAGAAGGTCCAAGGGATTCAGTAATCCTGAAGTGAAGCATCGGAATCTATAACTAGTGTCACAGGAATGGTTCAAAACATAGACAGTAAGAAGAGTCAGTCTTCTTGTACTTAAGTCGGCATTGTGCCTTTCATTTCTATTCCGATGCAATTTCTGTGTTTGATCGTCATTAAGAAGGTCCGAGGGATACAGTAAACCTGAAGTGAAGAATCGGAAACTATAACTAGTGTCACAGGAATGGTTCAACACATGGAAAGTAAGAAGAGTCAGATTTCTTGTTCTTAAGTCGGCATTGTGCCTCTTCTATTGAATTCCGATGCAATTTCTGTGTGTCGTCGTCGATAAGAAGGTCCAAGGGACACAGTAAATCTGAAGTGAAGCTTCGGAATCTAAAACCGGTCTCACAGGAAAGGTTCCAAACATAGACAGTAAGAAGAGCCACTCTTCTTGTACTAGAGTCAACATTGTGCCTTTTGTATTTAATTCAGATGGAATTTCTGTGTTTCATTGTCATTAAGAAGGTCAGAGGGATACAGTAAACCTGAAGAGATGCATCGGAATCTATAAGTAGTGTCACAGGAATGGTTCAAAAGATTGAGAGTAAGAAGAGTAAGTCTTCTTGTACTTAAGTCGGCATTGTGCTTTTTATTTGTATTCCGATACAATTTCTGTGTTTCATCGTCATTAAGAAGGTCAGAGGGATACAGTAAACCTCAAGTGAAGCATCGGAATCTGTAACTAGTGTCACAGGAATGGTTCAAAGCATAGTTAGTAAGAAGAGTCAGTTTTCGTGCTCTTAAGTCGGCATTGTGCCTTTTCAATTGAATTCCGATACAATTTCTGTGTTTCGTCGTTAATAAGAAGGTCCAAGGGATACAGTAAACGAGAAATGAAGCATCGGATTCTAAAACTGTTCTCACAGGAAAGGTTCTAAACATAGACAGTAAGAAGAGCCAGTCATCTTGTACTTGAGTCGGCATTGTGCCTTTTGTATTTAATTTCGATGCAATTTCTGTGTTTCATCGTCAATAAGAAGGTCAGAGGGATTCAGTAAACCTGAAGTGAAGCACCTGAATCTATAACTAGTGTCACAGGAATGGTTCAAATCAAAGACAGTAAGCAGAGTCAGTTTACTTATACTTAAAACGGCATTGTGCTTTTGTAATTAATTCCGATGCAATTTCTGTGTTTCATCGTCAATAAGAAGGTCAGAGGGATACAGTAAACCTCAAGTGATGCATAGGAACCTATAACTAGTGTCACAGGAATGGTTCAAAACATAGACAGTAAGAAGAATCAGTTTTCTTGTATTTAAGTCTACATTGTGCCATTTTCTATTTAATTCCGATGCAGTTTCTGTGTTTCATCGTCAATAACAAGGACCAAGGGATACAGCAAACCTCACGTGAGCATCGGAATCTAAAACCGGTATCACAGGAAAGGTTCAAACATAGACAGTAAGAAGAGCCAGTCTTCTTGTACTTGAGTCGGCATTGTGCTTTTAGTATTTAATTCCGATGCAATTTCTGTGTTTGATCGTCAATAAGACGGTCAGAGGAATACAGTAAACCTGAAGTGAAGCATCGGAATCTATAACTAGTGTCACAGGAATGGTTAAAATCATAGATATTAAGAAGAATCAGTTTTCTTGTACTTAAGTCGGCATTGTGCCTTTTGTATTTAATTCCGATGCAATTTCGGTGTTTCATCGTCAATAAGAAGGTCAGAGGGATACAGTAAACCTGAAGTGATGCATCGGAACCTATAACTAGTGTCACAGGAATGGTTCAAAACATAGACATTAAGAAGAATCAGTTTTCTTGTACTTAAGTCTCTATTGTGCCATTTTCTATTTAATTCCGATGCAGTTTCTGTGTTTCGTCGTCAATAAGAAGGACCAAGGGATACAGTAAACCTGACGTGAAGCATCGGAATCTAAAACCGGTATCACAGGAAAGGTTCAAAGCATAGATAGTAAGAAGAGCCAGTCTTCTTGTACTTGAGTCGGCATTGTTCCTTTTTTGTTTAATTCTGATGCAATTTCTGTGTTTCATCGTCAGTAAGACGGTCAGAGGAATACAGAAAACCTGAAGTGAAGCATCGGAATCTATAACTAGTGTCACACGAATGGTTAAAACATAGGCAGTAAGAAGAATCAGTTTTCTTATACTTAAGTCGGCTTTGTGCCTTTTGTATTTAATTCCGATGCAATTTCTGTGTTTCATCGTCAATAAGAAGGTCCGAGGGATACAGTAAACCTGAAGTGAAGCATCGGAATCTATAACTAGTGTCACAGGAATGGTTCAATACATAGACAGTAAGTAGGTCAGTAGTCTTGTACATAAGTCGACATTGTGCCTTTTCTATTTAATTCCAATGCATATTCTGTGTTTCGTCGTCAATAAGAAGGTCCAATGGATACAGTAAACCTGAAGCCAAGCATCGCAATCTAAATCTGGTCTTACAGGAAAGGTTCAAAACATAGACAGTAAGAAGAGCCAGTCTACTTGTACTTGAGTCGGCATTGTGCCTTTTGTATTTAATTAGAATGCAATTTCTGTGGTTCATCGTCAATAAGAAGATCAGAGGGATACAATAAAGCTCAAGTGAAGCATAGGAATCTATAACTACTGTCACAGGGATGGTTCAAAGCATAGACAGTAAGAAGAGTCAGTTTTCTTATACTTAAGTCGGCAATGTGCGATTTGTATTTAATTCCGATGCATTTTCTGTGTTTAATCGTCAATAAGAAGGTCAGAGGGATAGAGTATACCTGAAGTGATGCATCGGAATCTATAACTAATGTCACAGGAATGGTTCGAAGCATAGACAGTAGCAAGAGTCAGTCTTCTTGTACTTGAGTTGGCTTTGTGCCTTTTGTATTTAATTCCGATGCAATTTCTGTGTTTCATCGTCAATACGCAGGTCAAATGGATACAGTAAAACTGAAGTGAAGCATCGGAATCTATAACTAGTGTCACGGGAATGGTTCAATTCATAGACAGTAAGAAGAGTCAGTCTTCTTGTACTTAAGTCGGCATTGTGCCTTTTGTATTTAATTCCGATGCAATTTCTGTGTTTCATCGTCATTAAGAAGGTCGGCTGGATACAGTAAACCTGAAGTGAAATATCGGAATCTGTAACTAGTGTCACAGGAATGGTTCAAAATATTGATATCAAGAAGAGTCTGTTTTCTTGCACTTAATTGGCATTATGCCTTTTCTATATAATTCCAATGCAATTTCTGTGTTTCGCCGTCAATAAGAAGGTCCAAGGGATACAGTAAACCTAAAGAGAAACATCGGAATCTAAAACCGGTCTCACAGGAAAGGTTCAAAGCATAGACAGTAAGAAGAGCCAGACTTCTTGTACTTTAGTCGGCATTGTGCCTTTTCAATTTAATTCCGATGCAATTTCTGTGTTTCATCGTCAATAAGAATGTCAGCTGGATACAGTTAACCTGAAGTGAAGCATCGGAATCTATAACTAGTGTCACAGGAATGGTTCAAAACATAGACAGGAAGATGAGTCAGTTTTCTCGTACTTAAGTCGGCATTGTGCCTTTTCTATTTAATTCCGATGCAATTTCTGTGTTTCGTCGTCACTAAGAAGGTCCAAGGGATACCGTAAACCTGAAGTGAAGCTTCGGAATCTAAAACCGGTCTCACAGGAAAAGTGCAAAACATAGACAGTAAGAAGAGCCAGACTTCTTGTACTTTAGTCAGCATTGTGCCTTTTGTATTTAATTCCGATACAATTTCTGTGTTTCGTCGTCAATAAGGAGGTCAGAGGGATACAGTAAACCTGAAGTGAGGCATCTGAATGTAAAACAAGTGTCTCAGGAATGGTTCAAAACATAGACAGTAAGAAGAGTCAGTCTTCTTGTACTTAAGTCGGCATTGTGCATTTTGTATTTAATTCCGATGCAATTTCTGCGTTTCACCGTCAATAAGAAGATTAGCTGGATACAGTAAACCTGAAGTGAAGCATCGGAATCTATGACTAGTCTCACAGGAATGGTTCAAAGCATAGACAGTAAGAAGAGCCAGTCTTCTTGTACTTGAGTCGGCATTGTGCCTTTTGTATTTAATTCGGATCAATTGTCTGTATTTCATCGTCAATAAGAAGGTCAGAGGGATACAGTAAACCTGAAGTGAAGCATCGGAATCTAAAACTAGTGTCACAGGAATGGTTCAAACATAGACTGTAAGAAGAGCCAGCCTTCTTGTACTTGAGTCGGCATTGTTCCTTTTGTATTTAGATCCGATGCAATTTTTGAGTTCCATCGTCAATAAGAAGGTCAGAGGGATACAGTAAACCAGAAGTGAAGCATCGGAATCTATAACTAGTGTCACAGGAATGGTTAAAACATAGACAGTAAGAAGAGTCAATTTTCTTGTACTTAAGTCGGCATTTTGCCTTATGTATTTAATTCCGATGCAATTTATGTATTCATCGTCAATAAGAAGGTCAGAGGGATACAGTAAACCTGAAGTGAAGCATCGGAATCTGTAACTAGTGTCACAGGAATGGTTCAAAACATAGACTGTAAGAAGAATCAGTCTTTTTGTACTTACGTTGGCATTGTGCCTTTTGTATTTAATTCCGATGCAATTTCTGTATTCATCGTCAATAAGAAGGTCAGAGGGATACAGTAAACCTGAAGTGGAACATTGGAATCTATAACTAGTGTCACAGGAATGGTTCATAGCATAGTCAGTAAGATGAGGCAGTTTTCTTGTACTTAGGTCGGCATTGTGCCTTTTGTATTTAATTCCGATGCATTTTCTGTGTTTCATCGTCAATTATAAGGTCAGCTGGATACAGTAAACCTGAAGTGAAACATCGGAATCTGTAACTAGTGTCACAGGAATGGTTCAAACATAGATATCAAGAAGAGTCTGTTTTCTTGTACTTAAATAGACATTATGCCTTTTCTATATAATTCCAATGCAATTTCTGTGTTTCGCCGTCAATAAGAAGGTCCAAGGGATACAGTAAACCTAAAGAGAAACATCGGAATCTAAAACCGGTCTCACAGGAAAGGTTCAAAACATAGACAGTAAGAAGAGCCACACTTCTTGTACCTGAGTCGGCATTGTGCCTTTTGTATTGAATTCTGATGCAATTTTTGTGTTTCATCGTCAATAAGACGGTCAGAGGGATACAGTAAACCTGAAGCGAAGCATCGGAATCTATAACTAGTGTCACAGGAATGGTTCAAATCATAGACCGTAGGAAGAATCTGTCTTCTTGTACTTAAGTCGGCATTGTGCCTTTTGTATTTAATTCCGATGCAATTTCTGTGTTTCATAGTCAATAAGAATGTCAGCTGGATACAGTAAACCTGAAGTGAAGCATCGGAATCAATAACTAGTGTCACAGGAATGGTTCAAAGCATAGACATGAAGATCAGTCAGTTTTCTCGTACTTAAGTCGGCATTGTGCCTTTTCTATTTAATTCCGATGCAATTTCTGTGTTTCGTCGTCACTAAGAAGGTCCAAGGGATACAGTAAACCTGAAGTGAAGCATCGGAATCTAAAACTAGTGTCACAGGAATGGTTCAAAGCATAGACAGTAAGAAGAGTCAGTCTTCTTGTACTTTAGTCGGCATTGTGTCTTTTGTATTTAATTCTGATACAATTTCTGTGTTTCGTCGTCAATAAGGAATTCAGAGGGATACAGTAAACCTGAAGTGAAGCATCTGAATGTAAAACAAGTGTCTCAGGAATGGTTCAAAACATAGACAGTAAGAAGAGCCAGTCTTCTTGTACTTGAGTCGGCATTGTGTCTTTGTATTTAATTCCGATCAATTTTCTGTGTTTGATCGTCAATAAGAAGGTCAGAGGGATACAGTAAACCTGAAGTGAAGCATCGGAATCTAAAACTAGTGTCACAGGAATGGTTCAAAACATAGACAGTAAGAAAAGCCAGTTTTCTTGTACTTGAGTTCGGAATTGTGCCTTTTGTATTTAATTCCGATGCAATTTCTGTGTTTCATCGTCAGTACGTCGGTCAGAGGGATACAGTAAACCTGAAGTGAAGCATCGGAATCTAAAACTACTGTCACAGGAATGGTTCAAAACATAGGCAGTAGGAAGAATCAGTCTTCTTGTACTTAAGTCGGCATTGAAAATTTTGTATTTAATTCCGATGCAATATCTGTGTTTCATCGTTAATAAGAAGGTCAGAGGGATACAGAAAAACTGAAGTGAAGCATCGGAATCTAAAACTAGTGTCACAGGAATGGTTCAAAACATAGACAGTTGGAAGAGTCAGTCTTCTAGTACTTAAGTCGGCATTGAGCCATTTGTATTTAATTCTGATGCAATTTCTGTGTTTCATCGTCAATAAGAAGGTCAGAGGGATACAGTAAAACTGAAGTGAAGCATCGGAATCTATAACTTGTGTCAAAGGAATGGTTCAAAACATAGACAGTATGAAGAGACAGTCTTCTTGTACTTAAGTCGGCATTGTGGCTTTTGTATTCAATTCCGATGCAATTTCTGTGTTTCATCGCCAATAAGAAGGTCAGCTGGATACAGTAAACCTGAAGTGAAGCATCGGAATCTATGAATAGTGACACACGAATGGTTCAAACAGAAACAGTAATAAGAGCCAGTCTTCTTGTACTTGAGTCGGCATTGTGCCTTTTGTATTTAATTCGGATCAATTTTCTGTGTTTGATCGTCAATAAGAAGGTCAGACGGATACAGTAAACCTGAGCTGAAGCATCGGAATCTATAACTAGTGTCACAGGAATGGTTCAAAACATAGACAGTAAGAAGAGTCAGTCTTCTTGTACTTAAGTCGGCATTGTGCCTTTTGTATATAATTCCGATGAAATTTCTGTATTTCATCGTCAATAAGAAGGTCAGAGGGATACAGTAAACCTGAAGTGAAGCATCGGAATCTAAAACTAGTGTCACAGGAATGGTTCAAACATAGACAGTAAGCAGAGCCAGCCTTCTTGTACTTGAGTCGGCATTGTGCCTTTTGTATTTAATTCCGATCAATTTTCTGTGTTTGATCGTCAATAAGAAGGTCAGAGGGATACAGTAAACCTGAAGTGAAGCATCGGAATCTAAAACTAGTGTCACAGGAATGGTTCAAATCATAGAGAGTAAGAAAAGCCAGTCTTCTTGTACTTGAGTTCGGAATTGTGCCTTTTTTATTTAATTCCGGAGCAATTTCTGTGTTTCATCGTCAGTACGACGGTCAGAGGGATACAGTAAACCTGAAGTGAAGCATCGGAATCTAAAACTACTATCACAGGAATGGTTCAAAACATAGGCAGTAGGAAGAATCAGTCTTCTTGTACTTAAGTCGGCATTGAAAATTTTGTATTTAATTCAGATGCAATATCTGTGTTTGATCGTTAATAAGAAGGTCAGAGGGATACAGAAAAACTGAAGTGAAGCATCGGAATCTAAAACTAGTGTCACAGGAATGGTTCAAAACATAGACAGTTGGAAGAGTCAGTCTTCTAGTACTTAAGTCGGCATTGAGCCATTTGTATTTAATTCCGATGCAATATCTGTGTTTCATCGTTAATAAGAAGATCAGAGGGATACAGAAAAACTGAAGTGAAGCATCGGAATCTAAAACTAGTGTCACAGGAATGGTTCAAAACATAGACAGTTGGAAGAGTCAGTCTTCTAGTACTTAAGTCGGCATTGAGCCATTTGTATTTAATTCTGATGCAATTTCTTCGTCAATAAGAAGGTCAGAGGAATACAGTAAACCTGAAGTGAAGCATCGGAATCTAAAACTAGTGTCACAGGAATGGTTCAAAGCATAGACAGTAAGAAGAGTCAGTCTTCATGTACTTTAGTCGGCATTGTGCCTTTTGTATTTAATTCTGATACAATTTCTGTGTTTCGTCGTCAATAAGGAATTCAGAGGGATACAGTAAACCTGAAGTGAAGCATCTGAGTGTAAAACAAGTGTCTCAGGAATGGTTCAAAACATAGACAGTAAGAAGAGCCAGTCTTCTTGTACTTTAGTAGGCATTGTGCCTTTTGTATTTAATTCCGATCAATTTTCTGTGTTTGATCGTCAATAAGAAGGTCAGAGGGATACAGTAAACCTGAAGTGAAGCATCGGAATCTAAAACTAGTGTCACAGGAATGGTTCAAAGCATAGACAGTAAGAAAAGCCAGTCTTCTTGTACTTGAGTTCGGAATTGTACCTTTTGTATTTAAATCCGATGCAATTTCTGTGTTTCATCGTCAGTACGACGATCAGAGGGATACAGTAAACCTGAAGTGAAGCATCGGAATCTAAAACTACCGTCACAGGAATGGTTCAAAACATAGGCAGTAGGAAGAATCAGTCTTCTTGTACTGAAGTCGGCATTGAAAATTTTGTATTTAATTCCGATGCAATATCTGTGTTTCATCGTTAATAAGAAGGTCAGAGGGATACAGAAAAACTGAAGTGAAGCATCGGAATCTAAAACTAGTGTCACAGGAATGGTTCAAAGCATAGACAGTTGGAAGAGTCAGTCTTCTAGTACTTAAGTCGGCATTGAGCCATTTGTATTTAATTCTGATGCAATTTCTGTGTTTCATCGTCAATAAGAAGGTCAGAGGGATACAGTAAAACTGAAGTGAAGCATCGGAATCTATAACTTGTGTAAAAGGAATGGTTCAAAACATAGACAGTATGAAGAGACAGTCTTCTTGTACTTAAGTCGGCATTGTGGCTTTTGTATTCAATTCCGATGCAATTTCTGTGTTTCATCGCCAATAAGTAGGTCAGCTGGATACAGTAAACCTGAATTGAAGCATCGGAATCTATGAATAGTGTCACACGAATGGTGCAAACAGAAACAGTAATAAGAGCCAGTCTTCTTGTACTTGAGTCGGCATTGTGCCTTTTGTATTTAATTCGGATCAATTTTCTGTGTTTGATCGTCAATAAGAAGGTCAGACGGATACAGTAAACCTGAGGTGAAGCATCGGAATCTATAACTAGTGTCACAGGAATGGTTCAAAACATAGACAGTAAGAAGAGTTAGTCTTCTTGTACTTAAGTCGGCATTGTGTCTTTTGTATATAATTGCGATGCAATTTCTGTATTTCATCGTCAATAAGAAGGTCAGAGGGATACAGTAAACCAGAATTGAAGCATCGGAATCTAAAACTAGTGTCACAGGAATGGTTCAAACATAGACAGTAAGAAGAGCCAGCCTTCTTGTACTTGAGTCGGCATTGTTCCTTTTGTATTTAATTCCGATGCAATTTCTGTATTCATCGTCACTAAGAAGGTCAGAGGGATACAGTAAACCTGAAGTGGAACATTGGAATCTATAACTAGTGTCACAGGAATGGTTCAAAGTATAGACAGTAAGTAGAGTCAGTCTTCTTGTACTTATGTCGGCATTGTGCCTTTTGTATTTATTTCCGATGCAATTTCTGTGTTTCATCGTCAATAAGAAGGTCAGAGGGATACAGTAAACCTGAAGTGAAGCATCGGAATCTATAACTAGTGTCACAGGAATAGTTCAAAGCATAGTCAGTAAGAAGAGTCAGATTTATTGTACTTAAGTCGGCAAAGTGCCTTTTGTATTTAATTCCGATGCAATTTCTGTGTTTCATCGTCACTAAGAAGGTCCAAGGGATACAGTAAACCTGAAGTGAAGCATCGGAATCTAAAACCGGTCCCACAGGAAAGGTGCAAAACATAGACAGTAAGAAGAGCCAGTCTTCTTGTACTTGTGTCGGCATTGTGCCTTTTGTATTAAATTCCGATCCATTTTCTGTGTTTGATCGTCATTAAGAAGGTCAGAGGGATACAGTAAACCTGAAGTGAAGCATCGGAATCTAAAACTAGTGTCACAGGAATGGTTCAAAGCATAGACAGTAAGAAGAGTCAGTCTTCTTGAACTAAAGTCGGCATTGTGCCTTTGTATATTATTCCAATGCAATTTCTGTAATTCATCGTCAATAAGAAGGTCAGAGGGATACAGTAAACCTGAAGTGAAGCATCGGAATCTGTAACTAGTGTAACAGGAATGGTTCAAAACATAGACAGTAAGAAGAGCCAGTCTTCTTGTACTTGAGTCGGAATTGTGCCTTTTGTTTTTAATTCCGATGCAATTTCTGTGTTTCATCGTCAGTACGACGGCCACCGGGATACAGTAAACCTGAAGTGAAGCATCGTAATCTATAACTAGTTTCACAGGAATGGTTCAAAGCATACTCAGTAAGAAGAGCCAGATTTATTGGACTTAAGTCGGCATTGTGCCTTTTGTATTTAATTCCGATGCAATTTCTGTGTTTCATCGTCACTAAGAAGGTCAGAGGAATACTGTAAACCTGAAGTGAAACATCGGAATCTATAACTAGTGTCACAGGAATGGTTCAAAACATAGACAGTAAGAAGAGTCAGTCTTCCTGTACTTATGTCTGCATTGTGCCTTTTGTATTATATTCCGATGCAATTTCTGTGTTTCATCGTCAATAAGAAGGTCAGAGGGATACAGTAAACCTGAAGTGAAGCAACGGAATCCATAACTAGTGTCACAGGAATGGTTCAAAGCATAGTCAGTAAGATGTGTCAGTTTTCTTGTACTTAAGTCGGCATTGTGCCTTTTGTATTTATTTCCGATGCAATTTCTGTGTTTCATCGTCAATATGAAGGTCAGCTGGATACAGTAAACCTGAAGTGAAACATCGGAATCTGTAACTAGTGTCGCAGGAATGGTTCAAAACATAGATATCAAGAAGAGTCTGTTTTCTTGTACTTAAGTCGGCATTGTGCCTTTTGTATTTAATTCCGATGCAATTTCTGTGTTTCATAGTCAATACGAATGTCAGCTGGATACAGTAAACCTGAAGTGAAGCATCGGAATCTATAACTAGTGTCACAGGAATGGTTCAAAGCATAGACAGGAAGATGAGTCAGTTTTCTCGAACTTAAGTCGGCATTGTGCCTTTTCTATTTAATTCCGATGCAATTTCTGTGTTTCGTCGTCACTAAGAAGTTCCAAGGGATACAGTAAACCTGAAGTGAAGCATCGGAATCTAAAACCGGTCTCACAGGAAAGGTGCAAAACGTAGACAGTAAGAAGAGCCAGACTTCTTGTACTTTAGTCGGCATTGTGCCTTTTGTATTTAATTCCGATACAATTTCTGTGTTTCGTCGTCAATAAGGAGGTCAGAGGGATACAGTAAACCTGAAGTGAAGCATCTGAATGTAAAACAAGTGTCTCAGGAATGGTTCAAAACATAGACAGTAAGAAGAGTCAGTCTTCTTGTACTTAAGTCGGCATTGTGCCTTTTGTATTTAATTCCGATGCAATTTCTGTGTTTCATCGTCAATAAGAAGATTAGCTGGATACAATAAACCTGAAGTGAAGCATCGGAATCTAAAACTAGTGTCACAGGAATGGTTCAAAACATAGACAGTAAGAAGAGTCAGTCTTCTTGTACTTAAGTCGGCATTGTGCCTTTTCAATTGAATTCCGATGCAATTTCTGTGTTTCGTCGTCAATAAGAAGGTCCAAGGGATACAGCAAACCTGTCGTGACGCATCGGAATCTAAAACCGGTATCACAGGAAAGGTTCAAACACAGAGAGTAAGAAGAGCCAGTCTTCTTGTACTTGAGTTGGCATTGTGCCTTTAGTATTTAATTCCGACGCAATTTCTGTGTTTGATCGTCAATAAGACGGTCAGAGGGATACAGTAAACCTGAAGCCAAGCATCGCAATCTAAATCTGGTCTTACGGGAAAGGTTCAAAACATAGACAGTAAGGAGAGCAAGTCTACTTGCACTTGAGTCGGCATTGTGCCTTTTGTAATTAATTAGGATGCAATTTCTGTGGTTCATCGTCAATAAGAAGGTCAGAGGGATACAATAAAGCACAAGTGAAGCATAGGAATCTATAACTAGTGTCACAGGGATGGTTCAAAGCATAGACAGTAAGAAGAGTCAGTTTTCTTATACTTAAGTCGGCAATGTGCGATTTGTATTTAATTCCGATGCATTTTCTGTGTTTCATCGACAATAAGAATGTCAGAGGGATACAGTATACCTGAAGTGATTAATCGGAATCTATAACTAGTGTCACAGGAATGGTTCGAAACATAGACAGTAACAAGAGTCAGTCTACTTGTACTTAAGTCGACATTGTGCCTTTTGTATTTAATTCCGATGCAATTTCTGTGTTTCATCGACAATAAGAAGATTAGATGGATACAGTAAACCTGAAGTGAAGCATCGGAATCTATGACTAGTCTCACAGGAATGGTTCAAAACATAGACAGTAAGAAGAGCCAGTCATCTTGTACTTGAGGCGGCATTGTGCCTTTTGTATTTAATTCCGTTCAATTATCTGTGTTTGATCGTCAATAAGAAGGTCAGAGGGATACAGTAAACCTGAAGTGAAGCATCGGAATCTAAAACTAGTGTCACAGGAATGTTTCAAAACATAGGCTGTAGGAAGAATCAGTCTTCTTGTACCTAATTCGGCATTTTGAATTTTGTATTTAATTCCGATGCAATATCTGTGTTTCATCGTAATTTAGAAGGTCGGAGGGATACAGAAAAACTGAAGTGAAGCATCGGAATCTAAAACTAGTGTCACAGGAATGGTTCAAAACATAGACAGTGGGAAGAGTCAGTCTTCTAGTACTTAAGTCGGCATTGAGCCATTTGTATTTAATTCTGATGCAATTTCTGTGTTTCATCGGCAATAAGAAGGTCAGAGGGATACAGTAAAACTGAAGTGAAGCATCGGAATCTATAACTTGTGTCAAAGGAATGGTTCAAAACATAGACAGTAAGAAGAGTCAGTCTTCTTGTACCTAATTCGGCATTGTGCCTTTTGTTTGTATTCCGATGCAATTTCTGTGTTTGATCGTCAATAAGAAGGTCAGAGGGATACAGTAAACCTGAAGTGAAGCATCGGAATCTATAACTAGTGTCACAGGAATGGTTCAAAACATAGACAGTAAGAAGAGCCAGTCTTCTTGTACTTGAGTCGGCATTGTGCCTTTTGTATATAATTCCGATGCAATTTCTGTATTTCATCGTCAATAAGAAAGTCAGAGGGATACAGTAAACCTGAAGTGAAACATTGGAATCTATAACTAGTGTCACAGGAATGGTTCAAAGCATAGACAGTAAGTAGAGTCAGTCTTCTTGTACTTAAGTCGCCATTATGCCTTTTGTATTTAATTCCGATGCAATTTCTGTGTTTCATCGTCAATAAGAAGGTCAGAGGGATACAGTAAATCTGAAGTGAAGCATCGGAATCTATATCTAGTGTCACAGGAATGGTTCAAACCATAGTCATTAAGAAGAGTCAGATTTATTGTACTTAAGTCGGCATTGTGCCTTTTGTATTTAATTCCGATGCAATTTCTGTGTTTCATCGTCACTAAGAAGGTCAGAGGGATACTGTAAACCTGAAGTGAAACATCGGAATCTATAACTAGTGTCACAGGAATGGTTCAAAACATAGACAGTAAGAAGAGTCAGTCTTCTTGTACTTATGTCGGCATTGTGCCTATTGTATTTAATTCCGATGCAATTTCTGTGTTTCATCGTCAATAAGAATTTCAGAGGGATACAGTAAACCTGAAGTGAAGCATCAGAATCTAAAACTTGTGTCACAGGAATGGTTCAAAGCATAGTCAGTAAGATGAGTCAGTTTTCTTGTACTTAGCTCGGCATTGTGCCTTTTGTATTTAATTCCGATTCAATTTCTGTTTTTCATCGCCAATAATAAGGTCAGCTGGATACAGTAAACCTGAAGTGATACATCGGAATCTGTACCTAGTGTCACAGGAATGGTTCAAACATAGATATCAAGAAGAGTCTGTTTTCTTGTACTTAAATAGACATTATGCCTCTTCTATATAATTTCAATGCAATTTCTGTGTTTCGCCGTCAATAAGAAGGTCCAAGGGATACAGTAAACCTAAAGAGAAACATCGGAATCTAAAACCGGTCTCACAGGAAAGGTTCAAAACATAGACAGTAAGAAGAACCAGACTCCTTGTACCTGAGTCGGCATTGTGCCTTTTGTATTGAATTCTGATGCAATTTCTGTGTTTCATCGTCAATAAGAAGATTAGCTGGATACAGTAAACCTGAAGTGAAGCATCGGAATCTATGACTCGTCTCACAGGAATGGTACAAAACATAGACAGTAAGAAGAGCCAGTCTTCTTGTACTTGTGTCGGCATTGTGCATTTTGTATTTAATTTCGATCCATTTTCTGTGTTTGATCGTCATTAAGAAGGTCAGAGGGATACAGTAAACCTGAAGTGAGCATCGGAATCTAAAACTAGTGTCACAGGAATGGTTCAAAGCGTAGACAGTAAGAAGAGTCAGTCTTCTTGTACTTAAGTCGGCATTGTGCCTTTGTATTTTATTCCAATGCAATTTCTGTATTTCATCGTCAATAAGAAGGTCAGAGGGATACAGTAAACCTGAAGTGAAGCATCGGAATCTGTAACTAGTGTCACAGGAATGGTTCAAAACATAGACAGTAAGAAGAGCCAGTCTTCTTGTACTTGAGTCGGAATTTTGCATTTTGTATTTAATTCCGATGCAATTTCTGTGTTTCATCGTCAGTACGACGGTCAGAGGGATACAGTAAACCTGAAGTGAAGCATCGGAATCTAAAACTAGTGTCACAGGAATGTTTCAAAACCTAGGCAGTGAGAAGAATCAGTCTTCTTGTACTTAAGTCGGCATTGTGAATTTTGTATTTGATTCCGATGCAATTTCTGTGTTTCATCGTAAATAAAAAGGTCAGAGGGAAACAGAAAAACTGAAGTGAAGCATCGGAATCTAAAACTAGTGTCACAGGAATGGTTCATAACATAGACAGTAGGAAGGGTCAGTCTTCTAGTTCTTAAGTCGGCATTGAGCCATTTGTATTTAATTCTGATGCAATTTCTGTGTTTCATCGTCAATAAGAATGTCAGAGGGATACAGTAAACCTGAAGTAAAGCATCGGAATCCATAACTAGTGTCACAGGAATGGTTCAAACATAGATATCAAGAAGAGTCTGTTTTCTTGTACTTAAATAGACATTATGCCTTTTCTATATTATTCCAATGCAATTTCTGTGTTTCGCCGTCAATAAGAAGGTCCAAGGGATACAGTAAACCTAAAGAGAAACATCGGAATCTAAAACCGGTCTCACAGGAAAGGTTCAAAACATAGACAGTAAGAAGAGCCAGACTTCTTGTACCTGAGTCGGCATTGTGCCTTTTGTATTGAATTCTGATGCAATTTCTGTGTTTCATCGTCCATAAGACGGTCAGAGGGATACAGTAAACCTGAAGTGAAGCATCGGAACCTAGAAACTAGTGTCACAGGAATGGCTCAAATATAGACAGTAGGAAGAGTCAGTCTTCTTGTACTTAAGTCGGCATTATGCTTTTGTATTTTATTCCGATGCAATTTCTGTGTTTCATAGTCAATAAGAATGTCAGCTGGATACAGTAAACCTGAAGTGAAGCATCGGAATCTATAACTAGTGTCACAGGAATGGTTCAAAGCATAGACAGGAAGATGAGTCAGTTTTCTCGTACTTAAGTCGGCATTGTGCATTTCCTATTTAATTCCGATGCAATTTCTGTGTTTCGTCGTCACTACGAAGGTCCAAGGGATACAGTAAACCTAAAGTGAAGCATCGGAATCTAAAACTAGTGTCACAGGAATGGTTCAAATCATAGGCAGTAGGAAGAATCAGTCTTCTTGTACTTAAGTCGGCATTGTGAATTTTGTATTTAATTCCGATGCAATTTCTGTGTTTCATCGTAAATAAAGGGTCAGAGGGAAACTGAAATACTGAAGTGATGCATCGGAATCTAAAACTAGTGTCACACGAATGGTTCAAACATAGACAGTAAGGAGAGCCAGTCTTCTTGTACTAGAGTCGGCATTGTGCCTTTTGTATTTAATTCTGATCAATTTTCTGTGTTTGATCGTCAATAAGAAGAACAGAGGGGTACAGTAAACCTGAGGTGAAGCATCGGAATCTAAAACTAGTGTTTCAGGAATGGTTCAAAGCATAGACAGTAAGAAGAGTCAGTCTTCTTGTACTTAAGTCGGCATTGTGCCTTTTGTATATAATTCCGATGCAATTTCTGTATTTCATCGTCAATTAGAAGGTCAGAGGGATACAGTAAACCTGAAGTGAAGCATCGGAATCTAAAATTAGTGTCACAGGAATGGTTCAAACATAGACAGTAAGAAGAGCCAGCCTTCTTGTACTTGAGTCGGCATTGTTCCTTTTGTTTTTAATTCCGATGCAATTTCTGAGTTTCATCGTCAATAAGAAGGTCAGAGGGATACAGTAAACCAGAAGTGAAGCAACGGAATCTATAACTAGTGTCACAGGAATGGTTCAAAACTTAGACAGTAAGAAGAGTCAATTTGCTTGTACTTAAGTCGGCATTGTGCCTTTTGTATTTAATTCCGATGCAATTTCTGTGTTTCATCGTCAGTAAGAATGTCAGAGGGATACAGTAAACCTGAAGTGAAGATCCGAATCTATAACTAGTGTCACAGGAATGGTTCAAAACATAGACAGTAAGAAGAGTCAGTCTTTTTGTACTTAAGTCTGCATTGTGCCTTTTGCATTTAATTCCGATGCAATTTCTGTATTCATCGTCAATAAGAAGGTCAGAGGGATACAGTACACCTGAAGTGAAACATCGGAACCTATATCTAGTGTCACAGGAATGGTTCAAAACTTAGACAGTAACAAGAGTCAGTCTTCTTGTACTTAAGTCGGCATTGTGCCTTTTGTATTTCATTCAGATGCAATTTCTGTGTTTCATCGTCAATAAGAAGGTCAGAGGGACACAGTAAACCTGAAGTGAAGCATCGGAATCTATAACCAGTGTAACAGGAATGGTTCAAGCATAGACAGTAAGATGAGTCAGTTTTCTTGTACTTAAGTCGGCATTGTGATTTTTGAATTTAATTCCGATGCAATTTCTGTGTTTCATCGTCAATAAAAGGTCACAGGGATACAGTAAACCTGAAGTAAAGCATAGGAATCTATAAGTAGTGTCACAGGAATGGTTCAAAACATAGATAGTAAGAAGTGTCAGTCTTCTTGTACTTAAGTCGGCATAGTTCCTTTTGTATATAATTCCGATGCAATTTCTGTATTTCATCGTCAATAAGAAGGTCAGAGGGATACAGTAAACCTGATGTGAAGCATCGGAATGTATAACGGGTGTCACAGGAATGGTTCAAAGCATAGACAGTAAGAAGAGCCAGTCTTCTTTTACTCGAGTCGTTATTGTGCCTTTTGTATATAATTCCGATACAATTTCCTAGTTTCATCGTCAATACGACGGTCAGAGGTATACAGTAAACCTGAAGTGAAGCATCGGAATCTATAACTAGTGTCACAGGAATGGTTCAAAGCATAGTCAGTAAGATGAGTCAGTTTTCTTGTACTTAAGTCGGCATTGTGCCTTTTGTATTTAATTCCGATGCAATTTCTGTGTTTCATCGTCAATAAAAAGGTCACAGGGATACAGTAAACCGGAAGTGAAGCATCGGAATCTATAACTAGTGTCACAGGAATGGTTCAAAACATAGACAGGAAGAAGAGCCAGTCTTCTTGTACTTAAGTCGGCATTGTGCTTTTTGTATTTAATTCCGATGCAATTTCTGTGTTTCATCGTCAATAAGAAGGTGAGCTGGATACAGTAGTCCTGAAGTGAAGCATCGGAATCTATAACTAGTGTCACAGGAATGGTTCAAATCATAGACAGTAAGAAGGGTCAGTCTTCTTGTACTTAAGTCGGCATTGTGCCTATTGTATTTAATTAAGATGCAATTTCTGTGTTTCATCGTCAATAAGAAGGTCAGAGGGATACAGTAACCCTGAAGTGAAGCATCGGAACCTATAACTAGTGTCACAGGAATGGTTCAAACATAGACAGTATGAAGAGTCAGCTTTCTTGTACTTTAATCGGCATTGTGCCTTTTGTATTTAATTCCGATTCATTTTCTGTGCTACATCGTCAATAAGAAGGTCAGAGGGAGACAGTAAACCTCAAGTGATGCATCGGAATCTATAACTAGTTTAACAGGAATGGTTCAAAACATAGATATTAAGAAGAGTCTGTTTTCTTGTACTTAAGTCGGCATTGTGCATTTTTCTACTTAATTCCGATCCAATTTCTATGTTTCGTAGTCAATAAGAAGCTCCAGGGGATACAGTAAACCTGAAGTGAAGCATCGGAATCTACAACTAGTGTCACAGGAGTGGTCGAAACATAGACAGTAAGAAGAGTCAGTCTTCTTGTACTTAAGCCGCCATTGTGCCTTTTCTATTTAATTCCGATGTAATTTCTCTGTTTCATCGTCAATAAGAAGGTCAGAGGGATACAGTAAACCAGAAGTGAAGCATCGGAATCTATAACTAGTGTCACAGGAATGGTTCAAACATAGACAGTAAGAAGAGTCAGTCTTCTTGTACTTATGTCGGCATTGTGCTTTTTGTATTCAATTAAGATGCAAATTCTGTGTTTCATCGTCAATAAGGAGGTCAGAGGGATACAGTAAACCTGGAGTGAAGCATCGGAATCTAAAACTAGTGTCACAGTAATGGTTCAAAACATAGACAGTAAGAAAAGTCAGTCTTCTTGTACTTAAGTCGCCATTGTGCCTTTTGTATTTGTTTCCGATGCAATTTCTGTGTTTCGTCGTCAATAAGAAGTTCAGCTGGATACAGTAAACCTGAAGTGAAGCATCGGAATCTATAACTAGTGTCACAGGAACGGTTCAAAACATAGACAGGAAGATGAGCCAGTCTTCTTGTACTTGAGTCGGCATTGTGCCCTTTGTATTTAATTCCGATGCAATTTCTGTGTTCATCGTTAATACGACGGTCAGGAGGATACAGTAAATCTGAAGTGAAGCATCAGAATCTATAACTAGTGTAACAGAAATGGTTCAAAACATAGAGAGTAAGAAGAGCCAGTCTTCTAGTTCCTTAGTCGGCATTGTGCCTTTTGCAATTAATTAAGATGCAATTTCTGTGTTTCATCGTCAATAAGAAGGTCAGCGGGATACAGTAAAACTGAAGTGAAGCATCGGAATCTATAACTAGTGTCACAGGAATGGTTCAAAACATACACAGTAAGAAGAGTCAGTCATCTTGTACTTAAGTCGGCATTGTGCCTTTTGTATTTAATTCCGATGCAATTTCTGTGTTTCATCGTCAATAAGAAGGTCAGCTGGATACAGTAAACAAGAAGTGTAGCATCGGAATCTATAACTAGTGTCACAGGACTGGTTTAAAACATAGATATTAAGAAGAGTCAGTTTTCTTGTACTTAAGTCGGCATTGTGCCTTATCTATTTAATTCCGATGCAATTTCTGTGTTTTGCCGTCAATAAGAAGGTCAAACTGAGACAGTAAACCTGAAGTAAAGCATCGGAATCTAAAACCGGTCTCACAGGAAAGGTTCAAAACATAGACAGTAAGAAGAATCAATTTTCTTGTACCTTAGTCGGAATTTTGCCTTTTGTATTTAATTCCGATGCAATTTCTGTATCCATCGTCAATAAGAAGGTCAGAGGGATACTGTAAACCTGAAGTGAAACATCGGAGTCTATAACTAGTGTCACAGGAATGGTTCAAAACATAGACAGTAAGAAGAGTCAGTCTTCTTGTACTTATGTCAACATTGTGCCTTTTGTATTTAATTCCGATGCAATTTCTGTGTTTCATCGTCAATAAGAAGGTCAGAGGGATACAGTAAACCTGAAGTGAAGGATCGGAATCTATAACTAGTGTCAGAGGAATGGTTCAAAGCATAGTCAGTAAGATGAGTCAGTTTTCTTGTACTTAAGTCGGCATTGTTAATTTTATATTTAATTCCGATGCAATTTCTGTGTTTCATCGTCAATAAGAAGGTCAGAGGGATACAGTAAACCTGAAGTGAAGCACCGGAATCAATAACTAGTGTCACAGGAATGGTTCAAAGCATACACATGAAGATCAGTCAGTTTCTCGTACTTAAGTCGGCATTGTGCCTTTTCTATTTAATTCCGATGCAATTTATGTGTTTCATCGTCAGTAAGAAGATTAGCTGGATACAGTAAACCTGAAGTGAAGCATCGGAATCCATGACTAGTCTCACAGGAATGGTACAAAACATAGACAGTAAGAAGAGCCAGTCTTCTTGTACTTGTGTCGGCATTGTGCCTTTTGTATTTAATTCCGATTAATTTTCTGTGTTTGATCGTCTTTAAGAAGGTCAGAGGTATACAGTAAACCTGAAGTGAAGCATCGGAATCAGAAACTAGTGTCACAGGAATGGTTCAAAGCATAGACAGTAAGAAGAGTCAGTCTTCTTGTACTTAAGTCGGCATTGTGCCTTTTGTATACTATTCCAATGCAATTTCTGTATTTCATCGTCAATAAGAAGGTCAGAGGGATACAGTAAACCTGAAGTGAATCATCGGAATCTATAACTAGTGTCACAGGAATGGTTCAAAGCATAGACAGTAAGTAGAGTCAGTCTTCTTGTACTTAAGTCAGCATTGTGCCTTTTGTATTTAATTCCGATGCAATTTCTGTGTTTCATCGTCAATAAGAAGGTCAGAGGGATACAGTAAACCTGAAGTGAAGCATCGGAATCTATAACTAGTGTCACAGGAATGGTTCAAAGCATAGTCAGTAAGATGTGTAAGTTTTCTTGTACTGAAGTCGGCATTGTGCTTTTGTATTTAATTCCGATGCAATTTCTGTGTTTCGTCGTCAATAAGAAGGTCAGCTGGATACAGTAAACCTGAAGTGAAACATCGGAATCTGTAACTAGTGTCACAGGAATGGTTCAAAACATAGACAGGAAGATGATTCAGTTTTCTCGTACTTAAGTCGGCATTGTGCCTTTTCTATTTAATTCCGATGCAATTTATGTGTTTCATCGTCAGTAAGAAGATTAGCTGGATACAGTAAACCTGAAGTGAAGCATCGGAATCCATGACTAGTCTCACAGGAATGGTACAAAACATAGACAGTAAGAAGAGCCAGTCTTCTTGTACTTGTGTCGGCATTGTGCCTTTTGTATTTAATTCCGATTAATTTTCTGTGTTTGATCGTCTTTAAGAAGGTCAGAGGTATACAGTAAACCTGAAGTGAAGCATCGGAATCAGAAACTAGTGTCACAGGAATGGTTCAAAGCATAGACAGTAAGAAGAGTCAGTCTTCTTGTACTTAAGTCGGCATTGTGCCTTTTGTATACTATTCCAATGCAATTTCTGTATTTCATCGTCAATAAGAAGGTCAGAGGGATACAGTAAACCTGAAGTGAATCATCGGAATCTATAACTAGTGTCACAGGAATGGTTCAAAGCATAGACAGTAAGTAGAGTCAGTCTTCTTGTACTTAAGTCAGCATTGTGCCTTTTGTATTTAATTCCGATGCAATTTCTGTGTTTCATCGTCAATAAGAAGGTCAGAGGGATACAGTAAACCTGAAGTGAAGCATCGGAATCTATAACTAGTGTCACAGGAATGGTTCAAAGCATAGTCAGTAAGATGTGTAAGTTTTCTTGTACTGAAGTCGGCATTGTGCTTTTGTATTTAATTCCGATGCAATTTCTGTGTTTCGTCGTCAATAAGAAGGTCAGCTGGATACAGTAAACCTGAAGTGAAACATCGGAATCTGTAACTAGTGTCACAGGAATGGTTCAAAACATAGACAGGAAGATGATTCAGTTTTCTCGTACTTAAGTCGGCATTGTGCCTTTTGTATTTAATTCCGATGCAATTTCTGTGTTTCATCGTCAATAAGAAGATTAGCTGGATACAGTAAACCGGAAGTGAAGCATCGGAATCTGTAACTAGTTTCACAGGAATGGTTCAAAACATAGATATCAAGAAGAGTCTGTTTTCTTGTACTTAAGTAGACATTATGCCTTTTCTATATAATTCCATTGCAATTTCTGTATTTCGCCGTCAATAAGTAGGTCCAAGGGATACAGTAAACCTAAAGAGAAACATCGGAATCTAAGACCGGTCTCACAGGAAAGGTTCAAAACATAGACAGTAAGAAGAACCAGACTTCTTGTACCTGAGTCGGCATTGTGCCTTTTGTATTGATTTCTGATGCAATTTCTGTGTTTCACCGTCAATAAGACGGTCAGAGGGATACAGTAAACCAGAAGTGAAGCATCGGAATCCAAAACTAGTGTCACAGGAATGGTTCAAAACATAGACAGTAGGAAGAGTCAGTCTTCTTGTACTTAAGTCGGCATTGTGCCTTTTGTATTTAATTCCGTTGCAATTTCTGTGTTTCATAGTCAATAAGAATGTCAGCTGGATACAGTAAACCTGAAGTGAAGCATCGGAATCTATAACTAGTGTCACAGGAATGGTTCAAAGCATAGACATGAAGATCAGTCAGTTTTCTCGTACTTAAGTCGGCATTGTGCCTTTTCTATTTAATTCCGATGCAATTTATGTGTTTCGTCGTCACTAAGAAGGTCCAAGGGATACAGTAAACCTGAAGTGAAGCATCGGAATCAAAAACCGGTCTCACAGGAAAGGTGCAAAACATAGACAGTAAGAAGAGCCAGACTTCTTGTACTTTAGTCGGCATTGTGCCTTTTGTATTTAATTCCGATACAATTTCTGTGTTTCGTCATCAAGAAGGAGGTCAGAGGGATACAGTCAGCTGGATACAATAAACCTGAAGTGAAGCATCGGAATCTATAACTAGTGCCACAGGAATGGTTCAAAGCATAGACATGAAGATCAGTCAGTTTTCTCGTACTTAAGTCGGCATTGTGCCTTTTCTATTTAATTCCGATGCAATTTGTGTGTTTCGTCGTCACTAAGAAGGTCCAAGGGATACAGTAAACCTGAAGTGAAGCACCGGAATCAAAAACCGGTCTCACAAGAATGGTGCAAAACATAGACAGTAAGAAGAGCCAGACTTCTTGTACTTAAGTCGGCATTTTGCCTTTTGTATTTAATTCCGATGCAATTTCTGCGTTTCATCGTCAATAAGAAGATTAGCTGGATACAGTAAACCTGAAGTGAAGCATCGGAATCTATGACTAGTCTCACAGGAATGGTTCAAAACATAGACAGTAAGAAGAGCCAGTCTTCTTGTACTTGAGTCGGCATTGTGCCTTTTGTATTTAATTCGGATCAATTGTCTGTGTTTGATCGTCAATAAGAAGGTCAGACGGATACAGTAAACCTGAGGTGAAGCATCGGAATCTAAAACTAGTGTCACAGGAATGGTTCAAAACATAGGCAGTAAGAAAAGCCAGTCTTCTTGTACTTGAGTTCGGAATTGTGCCTTTTGTATTTAATTCCGATGCAATTTCTGTGTTTCATCGTCAATAAGAAGATTAGCTGGATACAGTAAACCGGAAGTGAAGCATCGGAATCTGTAACTAGTTTCACAGGAATGGTTCAAAACATAGATATCAAGAAGAGTCTGTTTTCTTGTACTTAAGTAGACATTATGCCTTTTCTATATAATTCCATTGCAATTTCTGTGTTTCGCCGTCAATAAGAAGGTCCAAGGGATACAGTAAACCTAAAGAGAAACATCGGAATCTAAAACCGGTCTCACAGGAAAGGTTCAAATCATAGACAGTAAGAAGAACCAGACTTCTTGTACCTGAGTCGGCATTGTGAATTTTGTATTGATTTCTGATGCAATTTCTGTGTTTCACCGTCAATAAGACGGTCAGAGGGCTACAGTAAACCTGAAGTGAAGCATCGGAATGCATAACTAGTGTCACAGGAATGGTTCAAAACATAGACAGTAGGAAGAGTCAGTCTTCTTGTACTTAAGTCGGCATTGTGCCTTTTGTATTTAATTCCGTTGCAATTTCTGTGTTTCATAGTCAATAAGAATGTCAGCTGGATACAGTAAACCTGAAGTGAAGCATCGGAATCTGTAACTAGTGTCACAGGAATGGTTCAAAGCATAGACATGAAGATCAGTCAGTTTTCTCGTACTTAAGTCGGCATTGTGCCTTTTCTATTTAATTCCGATGCAATTTATGTGTTTCGTCGTCACTAAGAAGGTCCAAGGGATACAGTAAACCTGAAGTGAAGCATCGGAATCAAAAACCGGTCTCACAGGAAAGGTGCAAAACATAGACAATAAGAAGAGCCAGACTTCTTGTACTTTAGTCGGCATTGTGCCTTTTGTATTTAATTCCGATACAATTTCTGTGTTTCGTCGTCAAGAAGGAGGTCAGAGGGATACAGTAAACCTGAAGTGAAGCATCTGAATGTAAAACAAGTGTCTCAGGAATGGTTCAAAACATAGACAGTAAGAATAGTCAGTCTTCTTGTACTTAAGTCGGCATTGTGCCTTTTGTATTTAATTCCGATGCAATTTCTGCGTTTCATCGTCAATAAGAAGATTAGCTGGATATAGTAAACCTGAAGTGAAGCATCGGAATCTATGACTAGTCTCACAGGAATGGTACAAAACATAGACAGTAAGAAGAGCGAGTCTTCTTGTACTTGTGTCGGCATTGTGCCTTTTGTATTTAATTCCGATCAATTTTCTGTGTTTGATCGTCCTTAAGAAGCTCAGAGGGATACAGTAAACCTGAAGTGAAGCATCGGAATCTAAAAATAGTGTCACAGGAATGGTTCAAAGCATAGACAGTATAAAAGAGTCAGTCTTCTTGTACTTAAGTCGGCATTGTGCCTTTTGTATATTATTCCAATGCAATTTCTGTTTTTCGTCGTCAATAAGAAGGTCAGAGGGATACAGTAACCCTGAAGTGAAACATCGGAATATGTAACTAGTGTCAAAGGAATGGTTCAAACCATAGACAGTAAGTAGAGTCAGTCTTCTTGTACTTAAGTCGACATTGTGCCTTTTGTATTTAATTCCGATGCAATTTCTGTGTTTCATCGTCAATAAGAAGATTAGCTGGATACAGTAAACCGGAAGTGAAGCATCGGAATCTGTAACTAGTTTCACAGGAATGGTTCAAAACATAGATATCAAGAAGAGTCTGTTTTCTTGTACTTAAGTAGACATTATGACTTTTCTATATAATTCCATTGCAATTTTTGTGTTTCGCCGTCAATAAGAAGGTCCAAGGGATACAGTAAACCTAAAGAGCAACATCGGAATCTAAAACCGGTCTCACAGGAAAGGTTGAAAAGATAGACAGTAAGAAGAACCAGACTTCTTGTACCTGAGTCGGCATTGTGCCTTTTGTATTGATTTCTGATGCAATTTCTGTGTTTCATCGTCAATAAGACGGTCAGAGGGATACAGTAAACCTGAAGTGAGGCATCTGAATGTAAAACAAGTGTCTCAGGAATGGTTCAAAACATAGACAGTAAGAAGAGTCAGTCTTCTTGTACTTAAGTCGGCATTGTGCCTTTTGTATTTAATTCCGATGCAATTTCTGCGTTTCATCGTCAATAAGAAGATTAGCTGGATACAGTAAACCTGAAGTGAAGCATCGGAATCTATGACTAGTCTCACAGGAATGGTTCAAAACATAGACAGTAAGAAGAGCCAGTCTTCTTGTACTTGAGTCGGCATTGTGCCTTTTGTATTTAATTCGGATCAATTGTCTGTGTTTGATCGTCAGTAAGAAGGTCAGACGGATACAGTAAACCTGAGGTGAAGCATCGGAATCTAAAACTAGTGTCACAGGAATGGTTCAAAACATAGGCAGTAAGAAAAGCCAGTCTTCTTGTACTTGAGTTCGGTATTGTGCCTTTTGTATTTAATTCCGATGCAATTTCTGTGTTTCATCGTCAGTACGACGGTCAGAGGGATACAGTAAACCTGAAGTGAATCATCGGAATGTAAAACTAATGTCACAGGAATGGTTCAAAGCATAGACAGTAAGAAGAGTCAGTCTTCTTGTACTTAAGTCGGCATTGTGCCTTTTGTATATTATTCCAATGCAATTTCTGTATTTCATCGTCAATAAGAAGGTCAGAGGGATACAGTAAACCTAAAGTGAAGCATCGGAATCTAAAACTAGTGTCACAGGAATGGTTCCAACATAGACTGTAAGAAGAGCCAGCCTTCTTGTACTTGAGTCGGCATTGTTCCTTTTGTATTAAATTCCGATGCAATTTTTGCGTTCCCTCGTCAATAAGAAGGTCAGAGGGATACAGTAAACCAGAAGTGAAGCATCGGAATCTATAACTAGTGTCACAGGAATGATTAAAACATAGACAGTAAGAAGAGTCAACTTTCTTGTACTTAAGTCGGCATTTTGAATTATGTATTTAATTCCGATGCAATTTCTGTATTCATCGTCAATAAGAAGGTCACAGGGATACAGTAAACCTGAAGTGAAGCATCGGAATCTGTAACTAGTGTCACATGAATGGTTCAAAACATAGACTGTAAGAAGAATCAGTCTTTTTGTACTTAAGTTGGCATTGTGCCTTTTGTATTTAATTCCGATGCAATTTCTGAATTCATCGTCAATAAGAAGGTCAGAGGGATACAGTAAACCTGAAGTGGAACATTGGAATCTATAACTAGTGTCACAGGAATGGTTCCAAGCATAGTCAGTAAGAAGAGTCAGATTTATTGTACTTAAGTCGGCATTGTGCCTTCTGTATTTAATTCCGATGCAATTTCTGTGTTTCATCGTCACTAAGAAGGTCAGAGGAATACTGTAAACCTGAAGTGAAACATCGGAATCTATAACTAGTGTCACAGGAATGGTTCAAAACATAGACAGTAAGAAGAGTCAGTCTTCTTGTACTTATGTCGGCATTGTGCCTTTTGTATTTAATTCCGATGCAATTTCTGTGTTTCATCGTCAATAAGAAGGTCAGAGGGATACAGTAAACCTGAAATGAAGCAACAGAATCTATAACTAGTGTCACAGGAATGGTTCATAGCATAGTCAGTAGGATGAGTCAGTTTTCTTGTACTTAGGTCGCCATTGTGCCTTTTGTATTTAATTCCGATGCAATTTCTGTGTTTAATCGTCGATAATAAGGTCAGCTGGATACAGTAAACCTGAAGTGAAACATCGGAATCTGTAACTAGTGTCACAGGAATGGTTCAAACATAGATATCAAGAAGAGTCTGTTTTCTTGTACTTAAATAGACTTTATGCCTTTTCTATATAATTCCAATGCAATTTCTGTGTTTCGCCGTCAATAAGAAGGTCCAAGGGATACAGTAAACCTAAAGAGAAACATCGGAATCTAAAACCGGTCTCACAGGAAAGGTTCAAAACATAGACAGTAAGAAGAGCCACACTTCTTGTACCTGAGTCGGCATTGTGCCTTTTGTAATGAATTCTGATGCAATTTTTGTGTTTCATCGTCAATAAGACGGTCAGAGGGATACAGTAAACCTGAAGCGAAGCATCGGAATCTGTAACTAGTGTCACAGGAATGGTTCAAATCATAGACCGTAGGAAGAATCTGTCTTCTTGTACTTAAGTCGGCATTGTGCCTTTTGTATTTAATTCCGATGCAATTTCTGTGTTTCATAGTCAATAAGAATGTCAGCTGGATACAGTAAACCTGAAGTGAAGCATCGGAATCTATAACTAGTGTCACAGGAATGGTTCAAAGCATAGACATGAAGATCAGTCAGTTTTCTCGTACTCAAGTCGGCATTGTGCCTTTTCTATTTAATTCCGATGCAATTTCTGTGTTTCGTCGTCAGTAAGAATGTCCAAGGGATACAGTAAACCTGAAGTGAAGCATCGGAATCTAAAACTAGTGTCACAGGAACGGTTCAAAGCATAGACAGTAAGAAGAGTCAGTCTTCTTGTACTTAAGTCGGCATTGTGCCTTTTGTATATAATTCCGATGTATTTTCTGTATTTCATCGTCAATAAGAAGGTCAGAGGGATACAGTAAACCTGAAGTGAAGCATCGGAATCTAAAACTAGTGTCACAGGAATGGTTCAAACATAGACAGTAAGCAGAGCCAGCCTTCTTGTACTTGAGTCGGCATTGTGCCTTTTGTATTTAATTCCGATCAATTTTCTGTGTTTGATCGTCAATAAGAGGGTCAGAGGTGTACAGTAAACCTGAAGTGAAGCATCGGAATCTAAAACTAGTGTCACAGGAATGGTTCAAAACATAGACAGTAAGAAAAGCCAGTCTTCTTGTACTTGAGTTCGGAATTGTGCCTTTTTTATTTAATTCCGAAGCAATTTCTGTGTTTCATCGTCAATAAGACGGTCAGAGGGATACAGTAAACCTGAAGTGAGGCATCTGAATGTAAAACAAGTGTCTCAGGAATGGTTCAAAACATAGACAGTAAGAAGAGTCAGTCTTCTTGTACTTAAGTCGGCATTGTGCCTTTTGTATTTAATTCCGATGCAATTTCTGCGTTTCATCGTCAATAAGAAGATTAGCTGGATACAGTAAACCTGAAGTGAAGCATCGGAATCTATGACTAGTCTCACAGGAATGGTTCAAAACATAGACAGTAAGAAGAGCCAGTCTTCTTGTACTTGAGTCGGCATTGTGCCTTTTGTATTTAATTCGGATCAATTGTCTGTGTTTGATCGTCAGTAAGAAGGTCAGACGGATACAGTAAACCTGAGGTGAAGCATCGGAATCTAAAACTAGTGTCACAGGAATGGTTCAAAACATAGGCAGTAAGAAAAGCCAGTCTTCTTGTACTTGAGTTCGGTATTGTGCCTTTTGTATTTAATTCCGATGCAATTTCTGTGTTTCATCGTCAGTACGACGGTCAGAGGGATACAGTAAACCTGAAGTGAAGCATCGGAATGTAAAACTAATGTCACAGGAATGGTTCAAAGCATAGACAGTAAGAAGAGTCAGTCTTCTTGTACTTAAGTCGGCATTGTGCCTTTTGTATATTATTCCAATGCAATTTCTGTATTTCATCGTCAATAAGAAGGTCAGAGGGATACAGTAAACCTAAAGTGAAGCATCGGAATCTAAAACTAGTGTCACAGGAATGGTTCCAACATAGACTGTAAGAAGAGCCAGCCTTCTTGTACTTGAGTCGGCATTGTTCCTTTTGTATTAAATTCCGATGCAATTTTTGCGTTCCCTCGTCAATAAGAAGGTCAGAGGGATACAGTAAACCAGAAGTGAAGCATCGGAATCTATAACTAGTGTCACAGGAATGATTAAAACATAGACAGTAAGAAGAGTCAACTTTCTTGTACTTAAGTCGGCATTTTGAATTATGTATTTAATTCCGATGCAATTTCTGTATTCATCGTCAATAAGAAGGTCACAGGGATACAGTAAACCTGAAGTGAAGCATCGGAATCTGTAACTAGTGTCACATGAATGGTTCAAAACATAGACTGTAAGAAGAATCAGTCTTTTTGTACTTAAGTTGGCATTGTGCCTTTTGTATTTAATTCCGATGCAATTTCTGAATTCATCGTCAATAAGAAGGTCAGAGGGATACAGTAAACCTGAAGTGGAACATTGGAATCTATAACTAGTGTCACAGGAATGGTTCCAAGCATAGTCAGTAAGAAGAGTCAGATTTATTGTACTTAAGTCGGCATTGTGCCTTCTGTATTTAATTCCGATGCAATTTCTGTGTTTCATCGTCACTAAGAAGGTCAGAGGAATACTGTAAACCTGAAGTGAAACATCGGAATCTATAACTAGTGTCACAGGAATGGTTCAAAACATAGACAGTAAGAAGAGTCAGTCTTCTTGTACTTATGTCGGCATTGTGCCTTTTGTATTTAATTCCGATGCAATTTCTGTGTTTCATCGTCAATAAGAAGGTCAGAGGGATACAGTAAACCTGAAATGAAGCAACAGAATCTATAACTAGTGTCACAGGAATGGTTCATAGCATAGTCAGTAGGATGAGTCAGTTTTCTTGTACTTAGGTCGCCATTGTGCCTTTTGTATTTAATTCCGATGCAATTTCTGTGTTTAATCGTCGATAATAAGGTCAGCTGGATACAGTAAACCTGAAGTGAAACATCGGAATCTGTAACTAGTGTCACAGGAATGGTTCAAACATAGATATCAAGAAGAGTCTGTTTTCTTGTACTTAAATAGACTTTATGCCTTTTCTATATAATTCCAATGCAATTTCTGTGTTTCGCCGTCAATAAGAAGGTCCAAGGGATACAGTAAACCTAAAGAGAAACATCGGAATCTAAAACCGGTCTCACAGGAAAGGTTCAAAACATAGACAGTAAGAAGAGCCACACTTCTTGTACCTGAGTCGGCATTGTGCCTTTTGTAATGAATTCTGATGCAATTTTTGTGTTTCATCGTCAATAAGACGGTCAGAGGGATACAGTAAACCTGAAGCGAAGCATCGGAATCTGTAACTAGTGTCACAGGAATGGTTCAAATCATAGACCGTAGGAAGAATCTGTCTTCTTGTACTTAAGTCGGCATTGTGCCTTTTGTATTTAATTCCGATGCAATTTCTGTGTTTCATAGTCAATAAGAATGTCAGCTGGATACAGTAAACCTGAAGTGAAGCATCGGAATCTATAACTAGTGTCACAGGAATGGTTCAAAGCATAGACATGAAGATCAGTCAGTTTTCTCGTACTTAAGTCGGCATTGTGCCTTTTCTATTTAATTCCGATGCAATTTCTGTGTTTCGTCGTCAGTAAGAATGTCCAAGGGATACAGTAAACCTGAAGTGAAGCATCGGAATCTAAAACTAGTGTCACAGGAACGGTTCAAAGCATAGACAGTAAGAAGAGTCAGTCTTCTTGTACTTAAGTCGGCATTGTGCCTTTTGTATATAATTCCGATGCAATTTCTGTATTTCATCGTCAATAAGAAGGTCAGAGGGATACAGTAAACCTGAAGTGAAGCATCGGAATCTAAAACTAGTGTCACAGGAATGGTTCAAACATAGACAGTAAGCAGAGCCAGCCTTCTTGTACTTGAGTCGGCATTGTGCCTTTTGTATTTAATTCCGATCAATTTTCTGTGTTTGATCGTCAATAAGAGGGTCAGAGGGATACAGTAAACCTGAAGTGAAGCATCGGAATCTAAAACTAGTGTCACAGGAATGGTTCAAAACATAGACAGTAAGAAAAGCCAGTCTTCTTGTACTTGAGTTCGGAATTGTGCCTTTTTTATTTAATTCCGAAGCAATTTCTGTGTTTCATTGTCAGTACGACGGTCAGAGGGATACAGTAAACCTGAAGTGAAGCATCGGAATCTAAAACTACTGTCACAGGAATGGTTCAAAACATAGGCAGTAGGAAGAATCAGTCTTCTTGTACTTAAGTCGGCATTGAAAATTTTGTATTTAATTTTGATGAAATATCTGTGTTTCATCGTTAATTAGAAGGTCAGAGGGATACAGAAAAACAGAAGTGAAGCATCGGAATCTAAAACTAGTGTCACAGGAATGGTTCAAAACATAGACAGTTGGAAGAGTCAGTCTTCTAGGACTTAAGTCGGCATTGAGCCATTTGTATTTAATTCTGATGCAATTTCTGTGTTTCATCGTCAATAAGAAGGTCAGAGGGATACAGTAAACCTGAAGTGAAGCATCGGAATCTATAACTTGTGTCAAAGGAATGGTTCAAAACATAGACAGTATGAAGAGACAGTCTTCTTGTACTTAAGTCGGCATTGTGGCTTTTGTATTCAATTCCGATGCAATTTCTGTGTTTCATCGCCAATAAGTAGGTCAGCTGGATACAGTAAACCTGAAGTGAAGCATCGGAATCTATGAATAGTGTCACACGAATGGTTCAAACAGAAACAGTAATAAGAGCCAGTCTTCTTGTACTTGAGTCGGCATTGTGCCTTTTGTATTTAATTCGGATCAATTTTCTGTGTTTGATCGTCAATAAGAAGGTCAGACGGATACAGTAAACCTGAGGTGAAGCATCGGAATCTATAACTAGTGTCACAGGAATGGTTCAAAACATAGACAGTAAGAAGAGTCAGTCTTCTTGTACTTAAGTCGGCATTGTGCCTTTTGTATATAATTCCGATGCAATTTCTGTATTTCATCGTCAATAAGAAGGTCAGAGGGATACAGTAAACCTGAAGTGAAGCATCGGAATCTAAAACTAGTGTCACAGGAATGGTTCAAACATAGACAGTAAGCAGAGCCAGCCTTCTTGTACTTGAGTCGGCATTGTGCCTTTTGTATTTAATTCCGATCAATTTTCTGTGTTTGATCGTCAATAAGAGGGTCAGAGGGATACAGTAAACCTGAAGTGAAGCATCGGAATCTAAAACTAGTGTCACAGGAATGGTTCAAAACATAGACAGTAAGAAAAGCCAGTCTTCTTGTACTTGAGTTCGGAATTGTGCCTTTTTTATTTAATTCCGAAGCAATTTCTGTGTTTCATTGTCAGTACGACGGTCAGAGGGATACAGTAAACCTGAAGTGAAGCATCGGAATCTAAAACTACTGTCACAGGAATGGTTCAAAACATAGGCAGTAGGAAGAATCAGTCTTCTTGTACTTAAGTCGGCATTGAAAATTTTGTATTTAATTCCGATGCAATATCTGTGTTTGATCGTTAATAAGAAGGTCAGAGGGATACAGAAAAACTGAAGTGAAGCATCGGAATCTAAAACTTGTGTCACATGAATGGTTCAAAACATAGACAGTTGGAAGAATCAGTCTTCTAGTACTTAAGTCGGCATTGAGCCATTTGTATTTAATTCCGATGCAATATCTGTGTTTCATCGTTAATAAGAAGGTCAGAGGGATACAGAAAAACTGAAGTGAAGCATCGGAATCTAAAACTAGTGTCACAGGAATGGTTCAAAACATAGACAGTTGGAAGAGTCAGTCTTCTAGTACTTAAGTCGGCATTGAGCCATTTGTATTTAATTCTGATGCAATTTCTGTGTTTCATCGTCAATAAGAAGGTCAGAGGGATACAGTAAACCTGAAGTGAAGCATCGGAATCTAAAACTAGTGTCACAGGAATGGTTCAAACATAGACAGTAAGAAGAGTCAGTCTTCTTGTACTTTAGTCGGCATTGTGCCTTTTGTATTTAATTCTGATACAATTTCTGTGTTTCGTCGTCAATAAGGAATTCAGAGGGATACAGTAAACCTGAAGTGAAGCATCTGAATGTAAGACAAGTGTCTCAGGAATGGTTCAAAACATAGACAGTAAGAAGAGCCAGTCTTCTTGTACTTTAGTCGGCATTGTGCCTTTTGTATTTAATTCCGATCAATTTTCTGTGTTTGATCGTCAATAAGAAGGTCAGAGGGATACAGTAAACCTGAAGTGAAGCATCGGAATCTAAAACTAGTGTCACAGGAATGGTTCAAAACATAGACAGTAAGAAAAGCCAGTCTTCTTGTACTTGAGTTCGGAATTGTACCTTTTGTATTTAATTCCGATGCAATTTCTGTGTTTCATTGTCAGTACGACGATCAGAGGGATACAGTAAACCTGAAGTGAAGCATCGGAATCTAAAACTACCGTCACAGGAATGGTTCAAAACATAGGCAGTAGGAAGAATCAGTCTTCTGTACTTAAGTCGGCATTGAAAATTTTGTATTTAATTCCGAAGCAATTTCTGTGTTTCATCGTCAATAAGAAGGTCAGAGGGATACAGTAAAACTGAAGTGAAGCATCGGAATCTATAACTTGTGTCAAAGGAATGGTTCAGAACATAGACAGTATGAAGAGACAGTCTTCTTGTACTTAAGTCGGCATTGTGGCTTTTGTATTCAATTCCGATGCAATTCCTCTGTTTCATCGCCAATAAGTAGGTCAGCTGGATACAGTAAACCTGAAGTGAAGCATCGGAATCTATGAATAGTGTCACACGAATGGTTCAAACAGAAACAGTAATAAGAGCCAGTCTTCTTGTACTTGAGTCGGCATTGTGCCTTTTGTATTTAATTCGGATCAATTTTCTGTGTTTGATCGTCAATAAGATGGTCAGACGGATACAGTAAACCTGAGGTGAAGCATCGGAATCTATAACTAGTGTCACAGGAATGGTTCAAAACATAGACAGTAAAAAGAGTCAGTCTTCTTGTACTTAAGTCGGCATTGTGTCTTTTGTATATAATTCCGATGCAATTTCTGTATTTCATCGTCAATAAGAAGGTCAGAGGGATACAGTAAACCTGAAGTGAAGCATCGGAATCTAAAACTAGTGTCACAGGAATGGTTCAAACATAGACAGTAAGAAGAGCCAGCCTTCTTGTACTTGAGTCGGCATTGTTCCTTTTGTATTTAATTCCGATGCAATTTCTGTATTCATCGTCACTAAGAAGGTCAGAGGGATACAGTAAACCTGAAGTGGAACATTGGGATCTATAACTAGTGTCACAGGAATGGTTCAAAGTATAGACAGTAAGTAGAGTCAGTCTTCTTGTACTTAAGTCGGCATTGTGCCATTTGTATTTAATTCCGATGCAATTTCTGTGTTTCATCGTCAATAAGAAGGTCAGAGGGATACAGTAAACCTGAAGTGAAGCATCGGAATCTATAACTAGTGTCACAGGAATAGTTCAAAGCATAGTCAGTAAGAAGAGTCAGATTTATTGTACTTAAGTCGGCAAAGTGCCTTTTGTATTTAATTCCGATGCAATTTCTGTGTTTCATCGTCACTAAGAAGGTCAGAGGGATACTGTAAACCTGAAGTGAAACATCGGAATCTATAACTAGTGTCACAGGAATGGTTCAAAGCATTGTCAGTAAGATGAGTCAGTTTTCTTGTACTTAGGTCGGAATTGTGCCTTTTGTATTTAATTCCGATGCAATTTCTGTGTTTCATCGTCAATAAGACGGTCAGAGGGATACAGTAAACCTGAAGCGAAGCGTCGGAATCTATAACTAGTGTCACAGGAATGGTTCAAAGCATAGACATGAAGGTCAGTCAGTTTTCTCGTACTTATGTCGGCATTGTGCCTTTTCTATTTAATTCCGATGCAATTTCTGTGCTTCGTCGTCACTAAGAAGGTCCAAGGGATACAGTAAACCTGAAGTGAAGCATCGGAATCTAAAACCGGTCCCACAGGAAAGGTGCAAAACATAGACAGTAAGAAGAGCCAGACTTCTTGTACTTTAGTCGGCATTGTGCCTTTTGTATTTAATTCTGATACAATTTCTGTGTTTCGTCGTCAATAAGGAATTCAGAGGGATACAGTAAACCTGAAGTGAAGCATCTGAATGTAAAACAAGTGTCTCAGGAATGGTTCAAAACATAGACAGTAAGAAGATTCAGTCTTCTTGTACTTAAGTCGGCATTGTGCTTTTTGTATTTAATTCCGATGCAATTTCTGTGTTTCATCGTCAATAAGAAGATTAGCTGGATACAGTAAACCTGAAGTGAAGCATCGGAATCTAAAACTAGTGTCACAGGAATGGTTCAAAGCATAGACAGTAAGAAGAGTCAGTCTTCTTGTACTTAAGTCGGCATTGTGCCTTTTCAATTGAATTCCGATGCAATTTCTGTGTTTCGTCGTCAATAAGAAGGTCCAAGGGATACAGCAAACCTGACGTGACGCATCGGAATCTAAAACCGGTATCACAGGAAAGGTTCAAACACAGAGAGTAAGAAGAGCCAGTCTTCTTGTACTTGAGTTGGCATTGTGCCTTTAGTATTTAATTCCGATGCAATTTCTGTGTTTGATCGTCAATAAGACGGTCAGAGGGATACAGTAAACCTGAAGTGAAGCATCGGAATGTATAATTAGTGTCAGAGGAATGGTTCAATACATAGACAGTAAGTAGAGTCAGTTGTCTTGTACTTAAGTCGACATTGTTCCTTTAGTATTTAATTCCGATGCAATTTCTGTGTTTCATCGTCAATAAGAAGGTCCGAGGCATACAGTAAACCTGAAGTTAAGCATCGGAATGTATAACTAGTGTCACAGGAATGGTTCAATACATAGACAGTAAGTAGAGTCAGTTGTCTTGTACTTAAGTCGACATTGTGCCTTTTCTATTTAATTCCAATGCATATTCTGTGTTTCGTCGTCAATAAGAAGGTCCAATGGATACAGTAAACCTGAAGCCAAGCATCGCAATCTAAATCTGGTCTTACAGGAAAGGTTCAAAACATAGTCAGTAAGGAGAGCCAGTCTACTTGCACTTGAGTCGGCATTGTGCCTTTTGTAATTAATTAGGATGCAATTTCTGTGGTTCATCGTCAATAAGAAGGTCAGAGGGATACAATAAAGCACAAGTGAAGCATAGGAATCTATAACTAGTGTCACAGGGATGGTTCAAAGCATAGACAGTAAGAAGAGTCAGTTTTCTTATACTTAAGTCGGCAATGTGCGATTTGTATTTAATTCCGATGCATTTTCTGTGTTTCATCGTCAATAAGAAGGTCAGAGGGATACAGTATACCTGAAGTGATTCATCGGAATCTATAACTAGTGTCACAGGAATGGTTCGAAACATAGACAGTAACAAGAGTCAGTCTACTTGTACTTAAGTCGGCATTGTGCCTTTTGTATTTAATTCCGATGCAATTTCTGTGTTTCATCGTCAATAAGAAGATTAGATTGGATACAGTAAACCTGAAGTGAAGCATCGGAATCTATGACTAGTCTCACAGGAATGGTTCAAAACATAGACAGTAAGAAGAGCCAGTCATCTTGTACTTGAGTCGGCATTGTGCCTTTTGTATTAAATTCCGTTCAATTTTCTGTGTTTGATCGTCAATAAGAAGGTCAGAGGGATACAGTAAACCTGAAGTGAAGCATCGGAATCTAAAACTAGTGTCACAGGAATGGTTCAAAACATAGGCAGTAGGAAGAATCAGTCTTCTTGTACTTAATTCGGCATTTTGAATTTTGTATTTAATTCCGATGCAATATCTGTGTTTCATCGTAAATTAGAAGGTCGGAGGGATACAGAAAAACTGAAGTGAAGCATCGGAATCTAAAACTAGTGTCACAGGAATGGTTCAAAACATAGACAGTGGGAAGAGTCAGTCTTCTAGTACTTAAGTCGGCATTGAGCCATTTGTATTTAATTCTGATACAATTTCTGTGTTTCGTCGGCAATAAGAAGGTCAGAGGGATACAGTAAAACTGAAGCGAAGCATCGGAATCTATAACTTGTGTCAAAGGAATGGTTCAAACATAGACAGTAAGAAGAGTCAGTCTTCTTGTACCTAATTCGGCATTGTGCCTTTTGTTTGTATTCCGATGCAATTCCTGTGTTTGATCGTCAATAAGAAGGTCAGAGGCGATACAGTAAACCTGAAGTGAAGCATCGGAATCTATAACTAGTGTCACAGGAATGGTTCAAAACATAGACAGTAAGAAGAGCCAGTCTTCTTGTACTTGAGTCGACATTGTGCCTTTTGTATATAATTCCGATGCAATTTCTGTATTTCATCGTCAATAAGAAGGTCAGAGGGATACAGTAAACCTGAAGTGAAGCATCGGAATCTGTAACTAGTGTCACAGGAATGGTTCAAATCATAGACTGTAAGAAGATTCAGTTTTTTTGTACTTAAGTTGGCATTGTGCCTTTTGTAATTAATTCCGATGCAATTTCTGTATTCATCGTCAATTAGAAGGTCAGACGGATACAGTAAACCTGAAGTGAAACATTGGAATCTATAACTAGTGTCACAGGAATTGTTCAAAGCATAGACAGTAAGTAGAGTCAGTCTTCTTGTACTTAAGTTGGCATTATGCCTTTTGTATTTAATTCCGAAGCAATTTCTGTGTTTCATCGTCAATAAGAAGGTCAGAGGGATACAGTAAATCTGAAGTGAAGCATCGGAATCTATATCTAGTGTCACAGGAATGGTTCAAAGCATAGTCAGTAAGAAGAGTCAGATTTATTGTACTTAAGTCGGCATTGTGCCTTTTGTATTTAATTCCGATGCAATTTCTGTGTTTCATCGTCACTAAGAAGGTCAGAGGGATACTGTAAACCTGAACTGAAACATCGGAATCTGTAACTAGTGTCACAGGAATGGTTCAAAACATAGACAGTAAAAGAGTCAGTCTTCTTGTACTTATGTCGGCATTGTGCCTATTGTATTTAATTCCGATGCAATTTCTGTGTTTCATCGTCAATAAGAAGGTCAGAGGGATACAGTAAACCTGAAGTGAAGCATCAGAATCTATAACTTGTGTCACAGGAATGGTTCAAAGCATAGTCAGTAAGATGAGTCAGTTTTCTTGTACTTAGCTCGGCATTGTGCCTTTTGTATTTAATTCCGATTCAATTTCTGTTTTACATCGCCAATAAAAAGGTCAGCTGGATACAGTAAACCTGAAGTGAAACATCGGAATCTGTAACTAGTGTCACAGGAATGGTTCAAACATAGATATCAAGAAGAGTCTGTTTTCTTGTACTTAAATAGACATTATACCTTTTCTATATAATTTCAATGCAATTTCTGTGTTTCGCCGTCAATAAGAAGGTCCAAGGGATACAGTAAACCTAAAGAGAAACATCGGAATCTAATACCGGTCTCACAGGAAAGGTTCAAAACATAGACAGTAAGAAGAGCCAGACTTCTTGTACTTTAGTCGGCATTGTGCCTTTTGTATTTTAATTCCGATACAATATCTGTGTTTCGTCGTCAATAAGGAGGTCAGAGGGATACAGTAAACCTGAAGTGAAGCATCTGAATGTAAAACAAGTGTCTCAGGAATGGTTCAAAACATAGACAGTAAGAAGAGTCAGTCTTCTTGTACTTAAGTCGGCATTGTGCCTTTTGTATTTAATTCCGATGCAATTTCTGTGTTTCATCGTCAATAAGAAGATTAGCTGGATACAGTTAACCTGAAGTGAAGCATCGGAATCTATGACTAGTCTCACAGGAATGGTACAAGACATAGACAGTAAGAAGAGCCAGTCTTCTTGTACTTGTGTCGGCATTGTGCATTTTGTATTTAATTTCGATCCATTTTCTGTGTTTTGATGGTCATTAAGGAAGTCAGAGGGATACAGTAAACCTGAAGTGAAGCATCGGAATCTAAAACTAGTGTCACAGGAATGGTTCAAAGCATAGACAGTAAGAAGAGTCAGTCTTCTTGTACTTAAGTCGGCATTGTGCCTTTGTATTTTATTCCAATGCAATTTCTGTATTTCATCGTCAATAAGAAGGTCAGAGGGATACAGTAAACCTGAAGTGAAGCATCGGAATCTGTAACTAGTGTCACAGGAATGGTTCAAAACATAGACAGTAAGAAGAGCCAGTCTTCTTGTACTTGAGTCGGAATTTTGCATTTTGTATTTAATTCCGATGGAATTTCTGTGTTTCATCGTCAGTACGACGGTCAGAGGGATACAGTAAACCTGAAGTGAAGCATCGGAATCTAAAACTAGTGTCACAGGAATGTTTCAAAACCCAGGCAGTGGGAAGAATCAGTCTTCTTGTACTTAAGTCGGCATTGTGAATTTTGTATTTGATTCCGATGCAATTTCTGTGTTTCATCGTAAATAAGAAGGTCAGAGGGAAACAGAAAAACTGAAGTGAAGCATCGGAATCTAAAACTAGTGTCACAGGAATGGTTCATAACATAGACAGTAGGAAGGGTCAGTCTTCTAGTTCTTAAGTCGGCATTGAGCCATTTGTATTTAATTCTGAATCAACTTCCGTGTTTCATCGTCAATAAGAAGGTCAGAGGGATACAGTAAACCTGAAGTGAAACATCGGAATCTATAACTAGTGTCACAGAAATGGTTCAAAAGCATAGACAGTAAGTAGAGTCAGTCTTCTTGGACTTAAGTCGGCATTGTGCCTTTTGTATTTAATTCCGATGCAATTTCTGTGTTTCATCGTCAATAAGAATGTCAGAGGGATACAGTAAACCTGAAGTGAAGCATCGGAATCTATAACTAGTGTCACAGGAATGTTTCAAAGCATACTCAGTAAGAAGAGTCAGATTTATTGTACTTAAGTCGGCATTGTGCCTTTTGTATTTAATTCCGATGCAATTTCTGTGTTTCATCGTCACTAAGAAAGTCAGAGGGATACTGTAAACCTGAAGTGATATATCGAATCTATAACTAGTGTCACAGGAATGGTTCAAATCATAGACAGTAAGAAGGGTCGGTCCTCTTGTACTTATGTCGGCATTGTGCCTTTTGTATTATATTCCGATGCAATTTCTGTGTCTCGTCGTCAATACGAAGGTCAGAGGGATACAGTAAACCTGAAGTAAAGCATCGAAATCCATAACTAGTGTCACAGGAATGGTTCAAAACATAGTCAGTAAGATGTGTCAGTTTTCTTGTACCTAAGTCGGCATTGTGCCTTTTGTATTTAATTCGGATGCAATTTCTGTGTTTCATCGTCCATAAGAAGGTCAGCTGGATACAGTAAACCTGAAGTGAAACATCGGAAAATGTAACTAGTGTCACAGGAATGGTTCAAAACATAGATATCAAGAAGAGTCTGTTTTCTTCTACTTAAATAGGCATTATGCCTTTTCTATATAATACCAATGCAATTTCTGTGTTTCGCCGTCAATAAGAATGTCCAAGGGATACAGTAAACCTAAAGAGAAACATCGGAATCTAAAACCGGTCTCACAGGAAAGGTTCAAAACATAGACAGTAAGAAGAGCCAGACTTCTTGTACCTGAGTCGGCATTGTGCCTTTTGTATTGAATTCTGATGCAATTTCTGTGTTTCGTCGTCACTACGAAGGTCCAAGGGGATACAGTAAACCTAAAGTGAAGCATCGGAATCTAAAACTAGTGTCACAGGAATGGTTCAAAGCATAGACAGTAAGAAGAGTCAGTCTTCTTGTACTTAAGTCGGCATTGTGCCTTTGTATTTTATTCCAATGCAATTTCTGTATTTCATCGTCAATAAGAAGGTCAGAGGGATACAGTAAACCTGAAGTGAAGCATCGGAATCTGTAACTAGTGTCACAGGAATGGTTCAAAACATAGACAGTAAGAAGAGCCAGTCTTCTTGTACTTGAGTCGGAATTTTGCATTTTGTATTTAATTCCAATGCAATTTCTGTGTTTCATCGTCAGTACGACGGTCAGAGGGATACAGTAAACCTGAAGTGAAGCATCGGAATCTATAACTAGTGTCACAGGAATGGTTCAAAGCATAGACAGGAAGATGAGTCAGTTTTCTCGTACTTAAGTCGGCATTGTGCCTTTTCTATTTAATTCCGATGCAATTTCTGTGTTTCATCGTCACTACGAAGGTCCAAGGGATACAGTAAACCTAAAGTGAAGCATCGGAATCTAAAACTAGTGTCACAGGAATGGTTCAAAGCATAGACAGTAAGAAGAGTCAGTCTTCTTGTACTTAAGTCGGCATTGTGCCTTTGTGTTTTATTCCAATGCAATTTCTGTATTTCATCGTCAATAAGAAGGTCAGAGGGATACAGTTAACCTGAAGTGAAGCATCGGAATCTGTAACTAGTGTCACAGGAATGGTTCAAAACATATACAGTAAGAAGAGCCAGTCTTCTTGTACTTGAGTCGGAATTTTGCATTTTGTATTTAATTCCGATGCAATTTCTGTGTTTCATCGTCAGTACGATGGTCAGAGGGATACAGTAAACCTGAAGTGAAGCATCGGAATCTAAAACTAGTGTCACAGGAATGTTTCAAAACCCAGGCAGTGGGAAGAATCAGTCTTCTTGTACTTAAGTCGGCATTGTGAATTTTGTATTTGATTCCGATGCAATTTCTGTGTTTCATCGTAAATAAGAAGGTCAGAGGGAAACAGAAAAACTGAAGTGAAGCATCGGAATCTAAAACTAGAGTCACAGGAATGGTTCATAACATAGACAGTAGGAAGGGTCAGTCTTCTAGTTCTTAAGTCGGCATTGAGCCATTTGTATTTAATTCTGATGCAACTTCCGTGTTTCATCGTCAATAAGAAGGTCAGAGGGATACAGTAAACCTGAAGTGAAACATCGGAATCTATAACTAGTGTCACAGGAATGGTTCAAAGCATAGACAGTAAGTAGAGTCAGTCTTCTTGGACTTAAGTCGGCATTGTGCCTTTTGTATTTAATTCCGATGCAATTTCTGTGTTTCATCGTCAATAAGAATGTCAGAGGGATACAGTAAACCTGAAGTGAAGCATCGGAATCTATAACTAGTGTCACAGGAATGGTTCAAAGCATACTCAGTAAGAAGAGTCAGATTTATTGTACTTAAGTCGGCATTGTGCCTTTTGTATTTAATTCCGATGCAATTTCTGTGTTTCATCGTCACTAAGAAAGTCAGAGGGATACTGTAAACCTGAAGTGAAATATCGGAATCTATAACTAGTGTCACAGGAATGGTTCAAATCATAGACAGTAAGAAGAGTCGGTCCTCTTGTACTTATGACGGCATTGTGCCTTTTGTATTATATTCCGATGCAATTTCTGTGTCTCATCGTCAATAAGAAGGTCAGAGGGATACAGTAAACCTGAAGTAAAGCATCGGAATCCATAACTAGTGTCACAGGAATGGTTCAAAGCATAGTCAGTAAGATGTGTCAGTTTTCTTGTACCTAAGTCGGCATTGTGCCTTTTGTATTGAATTCTGATGCAATTTCTGTGTTTCATCGTCAATAAGACGGTCAGAGGGATACAGTAAACCTGAAGTGAAGCATCGGAATCTATAACTAGTGTCACAGGAATGGTTCAAAGCATAGACAGGAAGATGAGTCAGTTTTCTCGTACTTAAGTCGGCATTGTGCCTTTTCTATTTAATTCCGATGCAATTTCTGTGTTTCGTCGTCACTACGAAGGTCCAAGGGATACAGTAAACCTAAAGTGAAGCATCGGAATCTAAAACTAGTGTCACAGGAATGGTTCAAATCATAGGCAGTAGGAAGAATCAGTCTTCTTGTACTTAAGTCGGCATTGTTCCATTTGTATTTAATTCCGATGCAATTTCTGAGTTTCATCGTCAATAAGAAGGTCAGAGGGATACAGTAAACCAGAAGTGAAGCAACGGAATCTATAACTAGTGTCACAGGAATGGTACAAAACTTAGACAGTAAGAAGAGTCAGTCTTTTTGTACTTAAGTCATCATAGTTCCTTTTGTATATAATTCCGATGCAATTTCTGTATTTCATCGTCAATAAGAAGGTCAGAGGGATACAGTAAACCTGATGTGAAGCATCGGAATGTATAACAGGTGTCACAGGAATGGTTCAAAGCATAGACAGTAAGAAGAGCCAGTCTTCTTTTACTCGAGTCGTTATTGTGCCTTTTGTATTTAATTCCGATACAATTTCCTAGTTTCATCGTCAATACGACGGTCAGAGGTATACAGTAAACCTGAAGTGAAGCATCGGAATCTATAACTAGTGTCACAGGAATGGTTCAAAGCATAGTCAGTAAGATGAGTCAGTTTTCTTGTACTTAAGTCGGCATTGTGCCTTTTGTATTTAATTCCGATGCAATTTCTGTGTTTCATCGTCAACAAAAGGTCACAGGGATACAGTAAACCTGAAGTGAAGCATCGGAATCTATAACTAGTGTCACAGGAATGGTTCAAAACATAGACAGGAAGAAGAGCCAGTTTTCTTGTACTTAAGTCGGCATTGTGCTTTTTGTATTTAATTCCGAAGCAATTTCTGTGTTTCATCGTCAATAAGAAGGTCAGCTGGATACAGTAGTCCCGAAGTGAAGCATCGGAATCTATAACTAGTGTCACAGGAATGGTTAAAATCATAGACAGTAAGAAGGGTCAGTCTTCTTGTACTTAAGTCGGCATTGTGCCTATTGTATTTAATTAAGATGCAATTTCTGTGTTTCATCGTCAATAAGAAGGTCAGAGGGATACAGTAACCCTGAAGTGAAGCATCGGAACCTATAACTAGTGTCACAGGAATGGTTCAAACATAGACAGTATGAAGAGTCAGCTTTCTTGTACTTTAATCGGCATTGTGCCTTTTGTATTTAATTCCGATTCATTTTCTGTGCTTCATCGTCAATAAGAAGGTCAGAGGGAGATAGTTAACCTCAAGTGATGCATCGGAATCTATAACTAGTTTAACAGGAATGGTTCAAAACATAGATATTAAGAAGAGTCTGTTTTCTTGAACTTAAGTCGGCATAGTGCATTTTTCTACTTAATTCCGATCCAATTTCTATGTTTCGTAGTCAATAAGAAGCTCCAGGGGATACAGTAAACCTGAAGTGAAGCATCGGAATCTACAACTAGTGTCACAGGAATGGTCGAAACATAGACAGTAAGAAGAGTCAGTCTTCTTGTACTTAAGCCGCCATTGTGCCTTTTGTATTTAATTCCGATGCAATTTCTCTGTTTCATCGTCAATAAGAAGGTAAGAGGGATACAGTAAACCAGAAGTGAAGCATCGGAATCTATAACTAGTGTCACAGGAATGGTTCAAACATAGACAGTAAGAAGAGTCAGTCTTCTTGTACTTATGTCGGCATTGTGCCTTTTGTATTCAATTAAGATGCAATTTCTGTGTTTCATCGTCAATAAGGAGGTCAGAGGGATACAGTAAACCTGTAGTGAATCATCGGAATCTAAAACTAGTGTCACAGTAATGGTTCAAAACATAGACAGTAAGAAAAGTCAGTCTTCTTGTACTTAAGTCGCCATTGTGCCTTTTGTATTTGTTTCCGATGCAATTTCTGTGTTTCGTCGTCAATAAGAAGTTCAGCTGGATACAGTAAACATGAAGTGAAGCATCGGAATCCATAACTAGTGTCACAGGAACGGTTCAAAACATAGACAGGAAGATGAGCCAGTCTTCTTGTACTTGAGTCGGCATTGTGCCCTTTGTATTTAATTCCGATGCAATTTCTGTGTTCATCGTTAATACGACGGTCAGGTGGATACAGTAAATCTGAAGTGAAGCATCAGAATCTATAACTAGTGTATCAGAAATGGTTCAAAACATAGACAGTAAGAAGAGCCAGTCTTCTAGTTCCTTAGTCGGCATTGTGCCTTTTCCATTTAATTAAGATGCAATTTCTGTGTTTCATCGTCAATAAGAAGGTCAGCGGGATACAGTAAAACTGAAGTGAAGCATCGGAATCTATAACTAGTGTCACAGGAATGGTTCAAAACATAGACAGTAAGAAGAGTCAGTCTTCTTGTACTTAAGTCGGCATTGTGCCTTTTGTATTTAATTCCGATGCAATTTCTGTGTTTCATCGTCAATAAGAAGGTCAGCTGGATACAGTAAACCTGAAGTGTAGCATCGGAATCTATAACTAGTGTCACAGGACTGGTTTAAAACATAGATATTAAGAAGAGTCAGTTTTCTTGTACTTAAGTCGGCATTGTGCCTTATCTATTTAATTCTGATGCAATTTCTGTGTTTTGTCGTCAGTAAGAATGTCAGAGGGATACAGTAAACCTGAAGTGAAGCATCGGAATCTATAACTAGTGTCACAGGAATGGTTCAAAACATAGACAGTAAGGAGAGTCAGTCTTTTTGTACTTAAGTCGGCATTGTGCCTTTTGCATTTAATTCCGATGCAATTTCTGTATTCATCGTCAATAAGAAGGTCAGAGGGATACAGTACACCTGAAGTGAAACATCGGAACCTATATCTAGTGTCACAGAATGGTTCAAAACTTAGACACTAACAAGAGTCAGTCTTCTTGTACTTAAGTCGGCATTGTGCCGTTTGTATTTCATTCCGATGCAATTTCTGTGTTTCATCGTCAATAAGAAGGTCAGAGGGATACAGTAAACCTGAAGTGAAACATCGGAATCTATAACTAGTGTCACAGGAATGGTTCAAGCATAGACAGTAAGATGAGTCAGTTTTCTTGTACTTAAGTCGGCATTGTGCCTTTTGAATTTAATTCCGATGCAATTTCTGTGTTTCATCGTCAATAAAAGGTCACAGGGATACAGTAAACCTGAAGTAAAGCATAGGAATCTATAGGTAGTGTCACAGGAATGGTTCAAAACATAGATAGTAAGAAGAGTCAGTCTTCTTGTACTTAAGTCGGCATAGTTCCTTTTGTATATAATTCCGATGCAATATCTGTATTTCATCGTCAATAAGAAGGTCAGAGGGATACAGTAAACCTGATGTGAAGCATCGGAATCTATAACTAGTGTCACAGGAATGGTTCAAAGCATAGACAGTAAGTAGAGTCAGTCTTCTTGTACTTAAGTCGGCATTGTGCCTTTTGTATTTAATTCCGATGCAATTTCTGTGTTTCATCGTCAATAAGAAGGTCAGAGGGATACTGTAAACCTGAAGTGAAACATCGGAATCTATAACTAGTGTCACAGGAATGGTTCAAAACATAGACAGTATGAAGAGTCAGTCTTCTTGTACTTATGTCGGCATTGTGCCTTTTGTATTTAATTCCGATGCAATTTCTGTGTTTCATCGTCAATAAGAAGGTCAGAGGGATACAGTAAACCTGAAGTGAAGCATCGGAATCTATAACTAGTGTCACAGGAATGGTTCAAAGCATAGTCAGTAAGATGAGTCAGTTTTCTTGTACTTAAGTCGGCATTGTGAATTTTGTATTTAATTCCGATGCAATTTCTGTGTTTCATAGTCAATAAGAATGTCAGCTGGATACAGTAAACCTGAAGTGAAGCATCGGAATCTATAACTAGTGTCACAGGAATGGTTCAAAGCATAGACATGAAGATCAGTCAGTTTTCTCGTACTTAAGTCGGCATTGTGCCTTTTCTATTTAATTCCGATGCAATTTCTGTGTTTCGTCGTCACTAAGAAGGTCCAAGGGATACAGTAAACCTAAAGTGAAGCATCGGAATCTAAAACCGGTCTCACAGGAAAGGTGCTAAACATAGACAGTAAGAAGAGCCAGACTTCTTGTACTTTAGTCGGCATTGTGCCTTTTGTATTTAATTCCGATACAATTTATGTGTTTCGTCGTCAATAAGGAGGTCAGAAGGATACAGTAAACCTGAAGTGAAGCATCTGAATGTAAAACAAATGGTTCAAAACATGGACAGTAGGAAGAGTCAGTCTTCTTGTACTTAAGTCGGCATTGTGCCTTTTGTATTTAATTCCGATGCAATTTCTGTGTTTCATCGTCAATACGAAGATTAGCTGGATACAGTAAACCTGAAGTGAATCATCGGAATCCATGACTAGTCTCACAGGAATCGTACAAAACATAGACAGTAAGAAGAGCCAGTCTTCTTGTACTTGTGTCGGAATTGTGCCTTTTGTATTTAATTCCGATTAATTTTCTGTGTTTGATCGTCATTAAGAAGGTCAGAGGTAAACAGTAAACCTGAAGTGAAGCATCGGAATCAGAAACTAGTGTCACAGGAATGGTTCAAAGCATAGACAGTAAGAAGAGTCAGCCTTCTTGTACTTAAGTCGGCATTGTGCTTTTTGTATACTATTCCAATGCAATTTCTGTATTTCATCGTCAATAAGAAGGTCAGAGGGATACAGTAACCCTGAAGTGAAGCATCGGAACCTATAACTAGTGTCACAGGAATGGTTCAAACATAGACAGTATGAAGAGTCAGTTTTCTTGTACTTTAATCGGCATTGTGCCTTTTGTATTTAATTCCGATTCATTTTCTGTGCTTCATCGTCAATAAGAAGGTCAGAGGGAAACAGTAAACCTCAAGTGATGCATCGGAATCTATAACTAGATTAACAGGAATCGTTCAAAACATAGATATTAAGAAGAGTCTGTTTTCTTGTACTTAAGTCGGCATTGTGCATTTTTCTACTTAATTCCGATCCAATTTCTATGTTTCGTAGTCAATGAGAAGCTCCAGGGGATACAGTAAACCTAAAGTGAAGCATCGGAATCTAAAACTAGTGTCACAGGAATGGTTCAAATCATAGGCAGTAGGAAGAATCAGTCTTCTTGTACTTAAGTCGGCATTGTGAATTTTGTATTTAATTCCGATGCAATTTCTGTGTTTCATCGTAAATAAAGGGTCAGAGGGAAACAGAAATACTGAAGTGATGCATCGGAATCTAAAACTAGTGTCACACGAATGGTTCAAACATAGACAGTAAGGAGAGCCAGTCTTCTTGTACAAGAGTCGGCATTGTGCCTTTTGTATTTAATTCTGATCAATTTTCTGTGTTTGATCGTCAATAAGAAGAACAGAGGGATACAGTAAACCTGAGGTGAAGCATCGGAATCTAAAACTAGTGTCTCAGGAATGGTTCAAAGCATAGACAGTAAGAAGAGTCAGTCTTCTTGTACTTAAGTCGGCATTGTGCCTTTTGTATATAATTCCGATGCAATTTCTGTATTTCATCGTCAATAAGAAGGTCAGAGGGATAAGGTAAACCTGAAGTGAAGCATCGGAATCTAAAACTAGTGTCACAGGAATGTTTCAAACATAGACAGTAAGAAGAGCCAGCCTTCTTGTACTTGAGTCGGCATTGTTCCTTTTGTATTTAATTCCGATGCAATTTCTGAGTTTCATCGTCAATAAGAAGGTCAGAGGGATACAGTAAACCAGAAGTGAAGCAACGGAATCTATAACTAGTGTCACAGGAATGGTTCAAAACTTAGACAGTAAGAAGAGTCAACTTTCTTGTACTTAAGTCGGCATTGTGCCTTTTGTATTTAATTCCGATGCAATTTCTGTGTTTGATCGTCAGTAAGAATGTCAGAGGGATACAGTAAACCTGAAGTGAAGCATCGGAATCTATAACTAGTGTCACAGGAATGGTTCAAAACATAGACAGTAAGAAGAGTCAGTCTTTTTGTACTTAAGTCGGCATTGTGCCTTTTGCATTTAATTCCGATGCAATTTCTGTATTCATCGTCAATAAGAAGGTCAGAGGGATACAGTACACCTGAAGTGAAACATCGGAACCTATATCTAGTGTCACAGGAATGGTTCAAAACTTAGACAGTAACAAGAGTCAGTCTTCTTGTACTTAAGTCGGCATTGTGCATTTTGTATTTCATTCCGATGCAATTTCTGTGTTTCATCGTCAATAAGAAGGTCAGAGGGATACAGTAAACCTGAAGTGAAGCATCGGAATCTATAACTAGTGTCACAGGAATGGTTCAAGCATAGACAGTGAGATGAGTCAGTTTTCTTGTACTTAAGCCGGCATTGTGCCTTTTGAATTTAATTCCGATGCAATTTCTGTGTTTCATCGTCAATAAAAGGTCACAGGGATACAGTAAACCTGAAGTAAAGCATAGGAATCTATAAGTAGTGTCACAGGAATGGTTCAAAACATAGATAGTAAGAAGAGTCAGTCTTCTTGTACTTAAGTCGGCATAGTTCCTTTTGTATATAATTCCGATGCAATTTCTGTATTTCATCGTCGATAAGAAGGTCAGAGGGATACAGTAAACCTGATGTGAAGCATCGGAATCTATAACTAGTGTCACAGGAAAGGTTCAAAGCACAGACAGTAAGTAGAGTCAGTCTTCTTGTACTTATGTCGGCATTGTGCCTTTTGTATTTAATTCCGATGCAATTTCTGTGTTTCATCGTCAATAAGAAGGTCAGAGGGATACAGTAACCCTGAAGTGAAGCATCGGAACCTATAACTAGTGTCACAGGAATGGTTCAAACATAGACAGTATGAAGAGTCAGTTTTCTTGTACTTTAATCGGCATTGTGCCTTTTGTATTTAATTCCGATTCATTTTCTGTGCTTCATCGTCAATAAGAAGGTCAGAATGAAACAGTAAACCTCAAGTGATGCATCGGAATCTATAACTAGTGTCACAGGAACGGTTCAAAACATAGACATGAAGATGAGCCAGTCTTCATTTACTTGAGTCGGCATTGTGCCCTTTGAATTTAATTCCGATGCAATTTCTGTGTTCATCGTTAATACGACGGTCAGGTGGATACAGTAAATCTAAAGTGAAGCATCAGAATCTATAACTAGTGTAACAGAAATGGTTCAAAACATTGACAGTAAGAAGAGCTAGTCTTCTAGTTCCTTAGTCGGCATTGTGCCTTTTGCATTTAATTAAGATGCAATTTCTGTGTTTCATCGTCAATAAGAAGGTCAGCGGGATACAGTAAAACTGAAGTGAAGCATCGGAATCTATAACTAGTGTCACAGGAATGGTTCAAACATAGACAGTAAGAACAGTGAGTCTTCTTGTACTTAAGTCGGCATTGTGCCTTTTGTATTTAATTCCGATGCAATTTCTGTGTTTCATCGTCAATAAGAAGGTCAGCTGGATACAGTAAACCTGAAGTGTAGCATCGGAATCTATAACTAGTGTCGCAGGACTTGTTTAAAACATAGATATTAAAAAGAATCAGTTTTCTTGTACTTAAGTCGGCATTATGCCTTATCTATTTAATTCCGATGCAATTTCTGTGTTTTGTCGTCAATAAGAAGGTCCAACTGAGACAGTAAACCTGAATTGAAGCATCGGAATCTAAAACCGGTCTCACAGGAAAGGTTCAAAACATAGACAGTAAGAAGAATCAATTTTCTTGTACCTTAGTCGGCATTTTGCCTTTTGTATTTAATTCCGATGCAATTTCTGTGTTTTATCGTCAGTAAGAATGCCAGAGGGATACACTAAACATGAAGTGAAGCATCGGAATCTGTAACTAGTGTCACAGGAATGGTTCAAAACATAGACAGTAAGAAGAGGCAGTCTTTTTGTACTTATGTTGGCATTGTGCCTTTTGTATTTAATTCCGATGCAATTTCTGTATCCATTGTCAATAAGAAGGTCAGAGGGATACTGTAAACCTGAAGTGAAACATCGGAATCTATAACTAGTGTCACAGGAATGGTTCAAAACATAGACAGTAAGAAGAGTCAGTCTTCTTGTACTTATGTCGGCATTGTGCCTTTTGTATTTAATTCCGATGCAATTTCTGTGTTTCATCGTCAATAAGAAGGTCAGAGGGATACAGTAAACCTGAAGTGAAGCATCGGAATCTATAACTAGTGTCACAGGAATGGTTCAAAGCATAGTCAGTAAGATGAGTCAGTTTTCTTGTACTTAAGTCGGCATTGTGAATTTTGTATTTAATTCCGATGCAATTTCTGTGTTTCATAGTCAATAAGAATGTCAGCTGGATACAGTAAACCTGAAGTGAAGCATCGGAATCTATAACTAGTGTCACAGGAATGGTTCAAAGCATAGTCAGTAAGATGTGTAAGTTTTCTTGTACTTAAGTCGGCATTGTGCCTTTTGTATTTAATTCCGATGCAATTTCTGTGTTTCATCGTCAATAAGAAGGTCAGCTGGATACAGTAAACCTGAAGTGAAACATCGGAATCTGTAACTAGTGTCACAGGAATGGTTCAAAGCATAGACAGTAAGTAGAGTCAGTCTTCTTGTACTTAAGTCAGCATTGTGCCTTTTGTATTTAATTCCGATGCAATTTCTGTGTTTCATCGTCAATAAGAAGGTCAGAGGGATACAGTAAACCTGAAGTGAAGCATCGGAATCTATAACTAGTGTCACAGGAATGGTTCAAAGCATAGTCAGTAAGATGTGTAAGTTTTCTTGTACTTAAGTCGGCATTGTGCCTTTTGTATTTAATTCCGATGCAATTTCTGTGTTTCATCGTCAATAAGAAGGTCAGCTGGATACAGTAAACCTGAAGTGAAACATCGGAATCTGTAACTAGTGTCACAGGAATGGTTCAAAGCATAGACAGTAAGTAGAGTCAGTCTTCTTGTACTTAAGTCAGCATTGTGCCTTTTGTATTTAATTCCGATGCAATTTCTGTGTTTCATCGTCAATAAGACGGTCAGAGGGATACAGTAAACCTGAAGTGAAGCAACGGAATCTAGAAACTAGTGTCACAGGAATGGTTCAAAACATAGACAGTACTTAAGTCGGCATTGTACCTTTTGTATTTAATTCCGATGCAATTTCTGTGTTTCATAGTCAATAAGAATGTCAGCTGGATACAGTAATCCTGAAGTGAAGCATCGGAATCTATAACTAGTGTCACAGGAATGGTTCAAAGCATAGACAGGAAGATGAGTCAGTTTTCTTGTACTTAAGTCGGCATTGTGCCTTTTGTAATTAATTCCGATGCAATTTCTGTGTTTCATCGTCAATAAGAAGGTCAGCTGGATACAGTAAACCTGAAGTGAAACATCGGAATCTGTAACTAGTGTCACAGGAATGGTTCAAAACATAGATATCAAGAAGAGTCTGTTTTCTTGTACTTAAATAAGCATTATGCCTTTTCTATATAATTACAATGCAATTTCTGTGTTTCGCCGTCAATGAGAAGGTCCAAGGGATACAGTAAACCTGAAGTGAAGCATCGGAATCTAGAAACTAGTGTCACAGGAATGGTTCAAAACATAGAAAGTACTTAAGTCGGCATTGTGCCTTTTGTATTTAATTCCGAAGCAATTTCTGTGTTTCATAGTCAATAAGAATGTCAGCTGGATACAGTAAACCTGAAGTGAAGCATCGGAATCTATAACTAGTGTCACAGGAATGGTTCAAAGCATAGACAGGAAGATGAGTCAGTTTTCTCGTACCTAAGTCGGCATTGTGCCTTTTCTATTTAATTCCGATGCAATTTCTGTGTTTCGTCGTCACTAAGAAGGTCCAAGGGATACAGTAAACCTGAAGTGAAGCATCGGAATGTAAAACCGGTCTCACAGGAAAGGTGCAAATCATAGACAGTAAGAAGAGCAAGACTTCTTGTACTTTAGTCGGCATTGTGCCTTTTGTATTTAATTCCGATACAATTTCTGTGTTTCGTCGTCAACAAGGAGGTCAGAGGGATACAGTAAACTCGAAGTGAAGCATCTGAATGTAAAACAAGTGTCTCATGAATGGTTCAAAACATAGACAGTAAGAAGAGTCAGTCTTCTTGTACTTATGTCGGCATTGTGCCTTTTGTATATTATTCCAATGCATTTTCTGTATTTCTTCGTCAATAAGAAGGTCAAAGGGATACAGTAAACCTGAAGTAAAACATCGGAATCTATAACTAGTGTCACAGGAATGGTTCAAAGCATAGACAGTAAGAAGAGCCAGTCTTCTTGTACTTGAGTCGGAATTGTGCTTTTTGTATTTAATTCCGATGCAATTTCTGTGTTTCATCGTAAATAAGAAGGTCAGAGGGAAACAGAAAAACTGCAGTGAAGCATCGGAATCTAAAACTAGTGTCACAGGAATGGTTCAAACATAGACAGTAGGAAGAGTCAGTCTTCTAGTACTTAAGTCGGCATTGAGCCATTTGTATTTAATTATGATGCAACTTCCGTGTTTCATCGTCAATAAGAAGGTCAGAGGGATACAGCAAAACTGAAGTGAAGCATCGGAATCTATAACTTGTGTCAAAGGAATGGTTCAAAACATAGACAGTATGAAGAGTCAGTCTTCTTGTACTTATGTCGGCATTGTGGCTTTTGTATTCAATTCCGATGCAAATTCTGTGTTTCATCGCCAATAAGAAGGTCAGCTGGATGCAGTAAACCTGAATTGAAGCATCGGAATCTATGACTAGTGTCACACGAATGGTTCAAACATAGACAGTAAGGTGAGCCAGCCTTCTTGTACTTGAGTCGGCATTGTTCCTTTGTATTTAATTCCGATGCAATTTCTGAGTTTCATCGTCAATAAAAAGGTCAGAGGGATACAGTAAACCAGATGTGAAACATCGGAATCTATAAGTAGTGTCACAGGAATGGTTCAAAACATAGACAGTAAGAAGAGTCAGTATTTTTGTACTTAAGTCGGCACTGTGCTTTTGTATTTAATTCCGATGCAATTTCTGTATTCATCGTCAATAAGAAGGTCAGAGGGATGCAGTAAACCTAAAGTGAAGCATCGGAATCTATAACTAGTGTCACAGGAGTGGTTCAAAGCATAGTCAGTAAGAAGAGTCAGATTTATTGTACTTAAGTCGGCATTGTGCATTTTGTATTTAATTCCAGTGCTATTTCTGTGTTTCATCGTCAATAAGATGGTCAGAGGGATACTGTAAACCTGAAATGAAACATCGGAATCTGTAACTAGTGTCACAGGAATGGTTCAAAACATAGACAGTAAGAAGAGTCAGTCTTCATGTACTTATGTCGGCATTGTGCCTTTCGTATTTAATTCCGATGCAATTTCTGTGTTTCATCGTCAATAAGAACGTTAGAGGGATACAGTAAACCCGAAGTGAAACAACGGAATCTATAACTAGTGTCACAGGAATGGTTCAAAGCATAGTCTGTAAGATGAGTCAGTTTTCTTGTACTTAAGTCGGCATTGTGCCTTTTGTATTTAATTCCGATGCAATTTCTGTGTTTCATCGTCTATAAAACGTCACAGGGATACAGTAAACCTGAAGTGAAGCATCGGAATCTATAACTAGTGTCACAGGAATGGTTCAAAACATAAACAGTAAGAAGAGCCAGTTTTCTTGTACTTAAGACGGCATTGTGCCTTTTGTATTTAATTCCGATGCAATTTCTGTGTATCATCGTCAATAAGACGGTCAGAGGGATACAGTAAACCTGAAGTGGAACATCAGAATCTATAACTAGTGTCACAGGAATGGTTAAAGACATAGACAGTAAGAAGAATCACTTTTCGTTTACTTATGTCAGCATTGTGCCTTTTGTATTCAATTCCAATGCTTATTCTGTGTTTCGTCGTCAATAAGGGGATCCAATGGATACAGTAAACCGGAAGTCAAGCATCGGAATCTAAAACTGGTCTTACAGGAAACGTTCAAAGCATAGACAGTAAGAAGAGCCAGTCTACTTGTACTTGAGTCGGCATTAAGATTTTGTATTTAATTCCGATGCAATTTCTGTGTTTCATCGTCAAAATCAAGGTCAGAGGGATAAAGTGAAACTGAAGTGAAGCATTGGAATCTATAACTAGTGTCGCAGGAATGGTTCAAATCATAGACAGTAAGAAGAGTCAGTCTTCTTGTACTTAAGCCTGCATTGTGCCTTTTGTATTTAAATAACATGCAATTTTTGTGTTTCACCGTCAATAAGATGGTCAGAGGGATACCATAAACCTGAAGTGATGCATAGGAATCTATAAGTAGTGTCACAGGAATGGTTCAAAACAGAGACAGTAAGAAGAGTCAGTCTTCTTGTACTTAAGTCGGCATTGTGCCTTTTGTATATAAGTCCGATGCAATTTCTGTATTTCATCGTCAATAAGAAGGTCAGAGGGATACAGTAAACCTGAAATGAAGCATCGGAATCTATAACTAGTGTGACAGGAATGGTTCAAAGCATAGAAAGTAAGAAGAGCCAGTCTTCTTTTACTCGAGTCGGCATTGTGCCTTTTGTATTTAACTCCGATACAATTTCCTAGTTTCATCGTCAATACGACGGTCAGAGGGATTCGGTAAACCTGAAGTGAAGCATCGGAATCTGTAACTAGTGTCACAGGAATGGTTCGAAACATAGACAGTAAGAAGAGTCAGTCTTTTTGTACTTAAGTCGGCATTGTGCCTTTTGTATTTAATTATGATGCAATTTCTGTGTTTCATCGTCAATAAGAAGGTCAGAGGGACACAGTAATCCTGAAGTGAAGCATCGGAATCTATAACTAGTGTCACAGGAATGGTTCAAAACATAGACAGTAAGAAGAGTCAGTTTTCTTGTACTTAAGTAGGCATTGTGCTTTTTGTATTTAATTCCGATGCATTTTCTGTGTTTCTTCGTCAATAAGAAGGTCAGAGGGATACAGTAAACCTCAAGTGATGCATCGGAATCTATAACTAGTGTCACAGGAATGGTTCAAAGCATAGAGAGTAAGAGGAGTCAGTCTTCTTGTACGTAAGTCGCCAATACGACTTTTGTATTTAATTCCGATGCAATTTCTATGTTTCATCGTCAATAAGAAGGTCAGCTGGATACAGTAAAACTAAAGTGAAGCATCGGAATCAATAACTAGTGTCACAGGAATGGTTCAAAACATAGACAGTAAGAAGAGTCAGTTTTCTTGTACTTAAGTCGACATTGTGCCTTTTCTATTTATTTCCGATACAATTTCTGTGTTTCGTCGACAATAAGAAGGTCAAAGGGAGACAGTAAACCTGAAGTGAAGGATCGGAATCTAAAACAGGTCTCACAGGAAAGGGTCACAACATAGACAGTAAGAGGAGCCAGACTTCTTGAACCTGAGTCTGCATTGTGCCTTATGTATTTAATTCCGATGCAATCTCTGTGTTTCATCGTCAATAAGACGGTCAGAGGGAGACAGTAAACCTGAAGTGAAGCTTCGGAATCTATAACTAGTGTCACAGGAATGGTTCAAAGCATAGACAGTCGGAAGAGTCAGTCTTCTTGTACTTAAGTCGGCATTTTGCCCTTTGTATTTAATTGCGATGCAATTTCTGTGTTTCATCGTCAATTAGAAGGTCAGCTGGATACAATAAATCTGAAGTGAAGCATCGGCAATTATAACTAGTGTCACAGGAATGGTTCAAAGCATAGACAGGAAGAAGAGTCAGTTTTCTTGCACATAAGTCGACATTGTGCCTTTTCTATTTAATTCCGATGCAATTTCTGCGTTTCGTCGTCAATAAGAAAGTCCAAGGGGTACAGTAAACCTGAATTGAAGCATCGGAATCGAAAACCGGTCTCACAGGAAAGGTTCAAAACATAGACAGTAAAAGGAGCCAGACTTCTTGTGCTTGAGTCGGCATTATGCGTTTTGTATTTAATTCCGATGCAATATCTGTGTTTCATCATCAATAAGACGGTCAGAGGGATACAGTAAAACTGAAGTGGAGCATCGGAATCTATAACTAGTGTCACAGGAATGGTTCAAAACATAGACAGTAAGAAGAGTCAGTCTACTTGTACTTAAGTCGGCATTGTGCCTTTTGTATTTAATTCCGATGCAATTTCTGTGTTTCATCGTCAATACGACGGTCAGTGTGATACAGTACACCTGAAGTGAAGCATCGGAATCTATAACTAGTGTCACAGGAATGGTTAAAACAATAGACAGTAAGAAGAGTCAGTTTTCTTGTACTTAAGTCGGCATTGTGCCTTTTCTATTTAATTCCGATGCAATTTCTGTGTTTCGTCGTCAATAAGAAGGTCCAAGGGATACAGTAAACCTGAAGTGAAGCATCGGAATCTATAACTAGTGTCACAGGAATGGTTCAAACCATAGACAGTAAGAAGAGTCAGTTTTCTTGTACTTAAGTCATCATTGTGCCTTTTGTATTTAATTCCGATGCAATTTCTGAGTTTGATCGTCAATAAGAAAGTCCAAGGGATACAGTAAACCTGAAGTGAAGCATCGGAATCCAAAACCGGGCTCACAGGAAAGGTTCAGAACATAGATAGTAAGAAGAGCCAGACTTTTTGTACTTGAGTCGGCATTGTGCCTTTTGTATTTAATTCCGATGCAATTTCTGTGTTTTATTATCGGTAAGACGGTCAGAGGGATAGAGTAAAACTGAAGTGAAGTATCGGAATGTATATTTAGTGTCACAGGAATGGTTCAAAACATATACAGTAAGAAGAGTCAGTTTTCTTGTTCTTAAGTCGGCATTGTGGCTTTTCTGTTTAATTCCGACGCAGTTTCTGTGTTTCGTCGTCAATAAGAAGGTCCAAGGGATACTGTAAACCTGAAGTCAAGCATCGGAATCTAACACTGGCCTCACAGGAAAGGTTCAAAACATAGACAGTAAGAAGAATCAGTTTTCTTGTACTTAAGTAGGCACTGTGCCTTTTGTATTTAAATCCGATGATATTTCTGCGATTCATCGTCAATAAGAAGGTCAGAGGGCTACAGTAAACCTCAAGTAGAGCATCGGAATCTATAACTGGTGTCACAGGAATGGTTAAAAACATAGACAGTAAGAAGAGTCAGTTATCTTGTACTTAAGTCGGCATTGTGCCTTTTGTATTTAATTCCAATGCAATTTCTGTGTTTGATCGTCAATAAGAAAGTCCAAGGGATACAGTAAACCTGAAGTGAAGCATCGGAATCCAAAACCGGGCTCACAGGAAAGGGTCAAAACATAGACAGTAAGAAGAGACAGACTTTTTGTACTTGAGTCGGCATAGTGCCTTTTGTATTTAATTCCGATGCAATTTCTGTGTTTCAACGTCAATAAGACGGTCAGAGGGATACAGAAAACCTGAAGTGAAGCATCGGAATCTATAACTAGTGTCACAGGAATGTATCAAAACATAGACAGTGAGAAGAGTCAGTTTTCTTGAACTTAAGTCGACATTGTGCCTTTTCTATTTAATTCCGACGCAGTTTCTGAGTTTCGTCGGCAATAAGAAGGTCCAAGGGATACAGTAAACCGGAAGTGAAGCATCGGAATCTAAAACCGGCATCACAGGAAAGGTTCAAAACATAGACAGTAAGAAGAGCCAGTCTCCTTGTACTTGAGTTGGCATTGTGCCTTTTGTATTTAATTCCGATGCAATTTCTGTGTTTGATCGTCAATAAGAAGGTCCAAGGGATACAGTGAACCTGAAGTGAAGCATCGGAATCTATAACTAGTGTCACAGGAATGGTTCAAAGCTTAGACAGTAAGTAGAGTCGGTCTTCTTGTACTTAAGTCGCCATTGTGCCTTTTGTATTTAATTCCGATGCATTTTTTGTGTTTCATCGTCAATAAGAAGGTCAGAGGGATACAGTAAACCTCAAGTGATGCATCGGAATCTATAACTAGTGTCACAGGAATGGTTCAAAGCATAGAGAGTAAGAGGAGTCAGTCTTCTTGTACGTAAGTCGCCAATACGACTTTTGTATTTAATTCCGATGCAATTTCTATGTTTCATCGTCAATAAGAAGGTCAGCTGGATACAGTAAAACTAAAGTGAAGCATCGGAATCAATAACTAGTGTCACAGGAATGGTTCAAAACATAGACAGTAAGAAGAGTCTGTTTTCTTGTACTTAAGTCGGCATTGTGCCTTTTCTATTTATTTCCGATACAATTTCTGTGTTTCGTCGACAATAAGAAGGTCAAAGGGAGACAGTAAACCTGAAGTGAAGGATCGGAATCTAAAACAGGTCTCACAGGAAAGGGTCACAACAAAGACAGTAAGAGGAGCCAGACTTCTTGAACCTGAGTCTGCATTGTGCCTTATGTATTTAATTCCGATGCAATCTCTGTGTTTCATCATCAATAAGACGGTCAGAGGGATACAGTAAACCTGAAGTGAAGCTTCGGAATCTATAACTAGTGTCACAGGAATGGTTCAAAACATAGACAGTAGGAAGAGTCAGTCTTCTTGTACTTAAGTCGGCATTTTGCCCTTTGTATTTAATTCCGATGCAATTTCTGTGTTTCATCGTCAATTAGAAGGTCAGCTGGATACAATAAATCTGAAGTGAAGCATCGGCAATTATAACTAGTGTCACAGGAATGGTTCAAAGCATAGACAGGAAGAAGACTCAGTTTTCTTGCACTTAAGTCGACATTGTGCCTTTTCTATTTAATTCCGATGCAATTTCTGCGTTTCGTCGTCAATAAGAAAGTCCAAGGGGTACAGTAAACCTGAATTGAAGCATCGGAATCGAAAACCGGTCTCACAGGAAAGGTTCAAAACATAGACAGTAAAAGGAGCCAGACTTCTTGTGCTTGAGTCGGCATTATGCGTTTTGTATTTAATTCCGATGCAATATCTGTGTTTCATCATCAATAAGACGGTCAGAGGGATACAGTAAAACTGAAGTGGAGCATCGGAATCTATAACTAGTGTCACAGGAATGGTTCAAAACAAACACAGTAAGAAGAGTCAGTCTACTTGTACTTAAGTCGGCATTGTGCCTTTTGTATTTAATTCCGATGCAATTTCTGTGTTTCATCGTCAATACGACGGTCAGTGTGATACAGTACACCTGAAGTGAAGCATCGGAATCTATAACTAGTGTCACAGGAATGGTTAAAACAATAGACAGTAAGAAGAGTCAGTTTTCTTGTACTTAAGTCGGCATTGTGCCTTTTCTATTTAATTCCGATGCAATTTCTGTGTTTCGTCGTCAATAAGAAGGTCCAAGGGATACAGTAAACCTGAAGTGAAGCATCGGAATCTATAACTAGTGTCACAGGAATGGTTCAAACCATAGACAGTAAGAAGAGTCAGTTTTCTTGTACTTAAGTCATCATTGTGCCTTTTGTATTTAATTCCGATGCAATTTCTGAGTTTGATCGTCAATATGAAAGTCCAAGGGATACAGTAAACCTGAAGTGAAGCATCGGAATCCAAAACCGGGCTCACAGGAAAGGTTCAGAACATAGATAGTAAGAAGAGCCAGACTTTTTGTACTTGAGTCGGCATTGTGCCTTTTGTATTTAATTCCGATGCAATTTCTGTGTTTTATTATCGGTACGACGGTCAGAGGGATAGAGTAAAACTGAAGTGAAGTATCGGAATGTATATTTAGTGTCACAGGAATGGTTCAAAACATATACAGTAAGAAGAGTCAGTTTTCTTGTTCTTAAGTCGGCATTGTGCCTTTTCTGTTTAATTCCGACGCAGTTTCTGTGTTTCGTCGTCAATAAGAAGGTCCAAGGGATACTGTAAACCTGAAGTCAAGGATCGGAATCTAACACTGGCCTCACAGGAAAGGTTCAAAACATAGACAGTAAGAAGAATCAGTTTTCTTGTACTTAAGTAGGCACTGTGCCTTTTGTATTTAAATCCGATGATATTTCTGCGATTCATCGTCAATAAGAAGGTCCGAGGGATACAGTAAACCTCAAGTAGAGCATCGGAATCTATAACTGGTGTCACAGGAATGGTTAAAAACATAGACAGTAAGAAGAGTCAGTTATCTTGTACTTAAGTCGGCATTGTGCCTTTTGTATTTAATTCCAATGCAATTTCTGTGTTTGATCGTCAATAAGAAAGTCCAAGGGATACAGTAAACCTGAAGTGAAGCATCGGAATCCAAAACCGGGCTCACAGGAAAGGGTCAAAACATAGACAGTAAGAAGAGACAGACTTTTTGTACTTGAGTCGGCATAGTGCCTTTTGTATTTAATTTCGATGCAATTTCTGTGTTTCAACGTCAATAAGACGGTCAGAGGGATACAGAAAACCTGAAGTGAAGCATCGGAATCTATAACTAGTGTCACAGGAATGTATCAAAACATAGACAGTGAGAAGAGTCAGTTTTCTTGAACTTAAGTCGACATTGTGCCTTTTCTATTTAATTCCGACGCAGTTTCTGAGTTTCGTCGGCAATAAGAAGGTCCAAGGGATACAGTAAACCTGAAGTGAAGCATCGGAATCTAAAACCGGCATCACAGGAAAGGTTCAAAACATAGACAGTAAGAAGAGCCAGTCTCCTTGTACTTGAGTTGGCATTGTGCCTTTTGTATTTAATTCCGATGCAATTTCTGTGTTTGATCGTCAATAAGAAGGTCCAAGGGATACAGTGAACCTGAAGTGAAGCATCGGAATCTATAACTAGTGTCACAGGAATGGTTCAAAGCTTAGACAGTAAGTAGAGTCGGTCTTCTTGTACTTAAGTCGGCATTGTGCCTTTTGTATTTAATTCCGATGCATTTTTTGTGTTTCATCGTCAATAAGAAGGTCAGAGGGATACAGTAAACCTGAAGTGAAGCATCGGAATCTATAACTAGTGTCACAGGAATGGTTCAAAGCATAGTCAGTAAGAAGAGTCAGATTTATTGTACTTAAGTCGGCATTGTGCCTTTTGTATTTAATTCCGATGCAATTTCTATGTTTCATCGTCACTAAGAAGGTCAGAGGGATACAGTAAACCTGACGTGAAGCATCGGAATGCAAAACCGGGCTCACAGGAAAGGGTCAAAACATAGACAGTAAGAAGAGCCAGACTTTTTGTACTTGAGTCGGCATTGTGCCTTTTGTATTTAATTCCGATGCAATTTCTGTGTTTCGTTGTCAATAAGACGCTCAGAGGGATACAGCAAACCTGAAGTGAAGCATCGGAATCTATAACTAGTGTCACAGGAATGGTTCAAACCATAGACAGTAAGAAGAGTCAGTTTTCTTGTACTTAAGACGGCATTGTGCCTTTTGTATTTAATTCCGATGCAATTTCTGTGTTTCATCGTCAATAAGAAGGTCAGAGGGATACAGTAAACCTGAAGTGAAGCATCGGAATCTATAACTAGTGTCACAGGAATGGTTCAAAGCATAGACATGAAGATCAGTCAGTTTTCTCGTACTTAAGTCGGCATTGTGCCTTTTCTATTTAATTCCGATGCAATTTCTGCGTTTCGTCGTCACTAAGAAGGTCCAAGGGATACAGTAAACCTGAAGTGAAGCATCGGAATCTAAAACCGGTTTCACAGGAAAGGTGCTAAACATAGACAGTAAGAAGAGCCAGACTTCTTGTACTTTAGTCGGCATTGTGCCTTTTGTATTTAATTCCGATACAATTTATGTGTTTCGTCGTCAATAAGGAGGTCAGAAGGATACAGTAAACCTGAAGTGAAGCATCTGAATGTAAAACAAATGGTTCAAAACATGGACAGTAGGAAGAGTCAGCCTTCTTGTACTTAAGTCGGCATTGTGCCTTTTGTATTTAATTCCGATGCAATTTCTGTGTTTCATCGTCAATAAGAAGATTAGCTGGATACAGTAAACCTGAAGTGAATCATCGGAATCCATGACTAGTCTCACAGGAATCGTACAAAACATAGACAGTAAGAAGAGCCAGTCTTCTTGTACTTGTGTCGGCATTGTGCCTTTTGTAATTAATTCCGATCAATTTTCTGTGTTTGATCGTCATTAAGAAGGTCAGAGGTATACAGTAAACCTGAAGTGAAGCATCGGAATCAGAAACTAGTGTCACAGGAATGGTTCAAAGCATAGACAGTAAGAAGAGTCAGCCATCTTGTACTTAAGTCGGCATTGTGCTTTTTGTATACTATTCCAATGCAATTTCTGTATTTCATCGTCAATAAGAAGGTCAGAGGGATACAGTAACCCTGAAGTGAAGCATCGGAACCTATAACTAGTGTCACAGGAATGGTTCAAACATAGACAGTATGAAGAGTCAGTTTTCTTGTACTTTAATCGGCATTGTGCCTTTTGTATTTAATTCCGATTCATTTTCTGTGCTTCATCGTCAATAAGAAGGTCAGAGGGAAACAGTAAACCTCAAGTGATGCATCGGAATCTATAACTAGATTAACAGGAATGGTTCAAAACATAGATATTAAGAAGAGTCTATTTTCTTGTACTTAAGTCGGCATTGTGCATTTTTCTACTTAATTCCGATCCAATTTCTATGCTTCGTAGTCAATGAGAAGCTCCAGGGGATACAGTAAACCTAAAGTGAAGCATCGGAATCTAAAACTAGTGTCACAGGAATCGTTCAAATCATAGGCAGTAGGAAGAATCAGTCTTCTTGTACTTAAGTCGGCATTGTGAATTTTGTATTTAATTCCGATGCAATTTCTGTGTTTCATCGTAAATAAAGGGTCAGAGGGAAACAGAAATACTGAAGTGATGCATCGGAATCTAAAACTAGTGTCACACGAATGGTTCAAACATAGACAGTAAGGAGAGCCAGTCTTCTTGTACTAGAGTCGGCATTGTGCCTTTTGTATTTAATTCTGATCAATTTTCTGTGTTTGATCGTCTATAAGAAGAACAGAGGGATACAGTAAACCTGAGGTGAAGCATCGGAATCTAAAACTAGTGTCTCAGGAATGGTTCAAAGCATAGACAGTAAGAAGAGTCAGTCTTCTTGTACTTAAGTCGGCATTGTGCCTTTTGTATATAATTCCGATGCAATTTCTGTATTTCATCGTCAATAAGAAGGTCAGAGGGATACAGTAAACCTGAAGGGAAGCATCGGAATCTAAAACTAGTGTCACAGGAATGGTTCAAACATAGACAGTAAGAAGAGCCAGCCTTCTTGTACTTGAGTCGGCATTGTTCCTTTTGTATTTAATTCCGATGCAATTTCTGAGTTTCATCGTCAATAAGAAGGTCAGAGGGATACAGTAAACCAGAAGTGAAGCAACGGAATCTATAACTAGTGTCACAGGAATGGTTCAAAACTTAGACAGTAAGAAGAGTCAACTTTCTTGTACTTAAGTCGGCATTGTGCCTTTTGTATTTAATTCCGATGCAATTTCTGTGTTTGATCGTCAGTAAGAATGTCAGAGGGATACAGTAAACCTGAAGTGAAGCATCGGAATCTATAACTAGTGTCACAGGAATGGTTCAAAACATAGACAGTAAGAAGAGTCAGTCTTTTTGTACTTAAGTCGGCATTGTGCCTTTTGCATTTAATTCCGATGCAATTTCTGTATTCATCGTCAATAAGAAGGTCAGAGGGATACAGTACACCTGAAGTGAAACATCGGAACCTATATCTAGTGTCACAGGAATGGTTCAAAACTTAGACAGTAACAAGAGTCAGTCTTCTTGTACTTAAGTCGGCATTGTGCCTTTTGTATTTCATTCCGATGCAATTTCTGTGTTTCATCGTCAATAAGAAGGTCAGAGGGATACAGTAAACCTGAAGTGAAGCTTCGGAATCTATAACTAGTGTCACAGGAATGGTTCAAGTATAGACAGTAAGATGAGTCAGTTTTCTTGTACTTAAGTCGGCATTGTGCCTTTTGAATTTAATTCCGATGCAATTTCTGTGTTTCATCGTCAATAAAAGGTCACAGGGATACAGTAAACCTTAAGTAAAGCATAGGAATCTATAAGTAGTGTCACAGGAATGGTTCAAAACATAGATAGTAAGAAGAGTCAGTCTTCTTGTACTTAAGTCGGCATAGTTCCTTTTGTATATAATTCCGATGCAATTTCTGTATTTCATCGTCGATAAGAAGGTCAGAGGGATACAGTAAACCTGATGTGAAGCATCGGAATCTATAACTAGTGTCACAGGAATGGTTCAAAGCATAGACAGTAAGTAGAGTCAGTCTTCTTGTACTTATGTCGGCATTGTGCCTTTTGTATTTAATTCCGATGCAATTTCTGTGTTTCATCGTCAATAAGAAGGTCAGAGGGATACAGTAACCCTGAAGTGAAGCATCGGAACCTATAACTAGTGTCAAAGGAATGATTCAAACATAGACAGTATGAAGAGTCTGTTTTCTTGTACTTTAATCGGCATTGTGCCTTTTGTATTTAATTCCGATTCATTTTCTGTGCTTCATCGTCAATAAGAAGGTCAGAGGGAAACAGTAAACCTCAAGTGATGCATCGGAATCTATAACTAGTGTCACAGGAACGGTTCAAAACATAGACAGGAAGATGAGCCAGTCTTCATTTACTTGAGTCGGCATTGTGCCCTTTGAATTTAATTCCGATGCAATTTCTGTGTTCATCGTTAATACGACGGTCAGGTGGATACAGTAAATCTAAAGTGAAGCATCAGAATCTATAACTAGTGTAACAGAAATGGTTCAAAACATTGACAGTAAGAAGAGCTAGTCTTCTAGTTCCTTAGTCGGCATTGTGCCTTTTGCATTTAATTAAGATGCAATTTCTGTGTTTCATCGTCAATAAGAAGGTCAGCGGGATACAGTAAAACTGAAGTGAAGGATCGGAATCTATAACTAGTGTCACAGGAATGGTTAAAACATAGACAGTAAGAACAGTCAGTCTTCTTGTACTTAAGTCGGCATTGTGCCTTTTGTATTTAATTCCGATGCAATTTCTGTGTTTCATCGTCAATAAGAAGGTCAGCTGGATACAGTAAACCTGAAGTGTAGCATCGGAATCAATAACTAGTGTCGCAGGACTGGTTTAAAACATAGATATTAAAAAGAATCAGTTTTCTTGTACTTAAGTCGGCATTGTGCCTTATCTATTTAATTCCGATGCAATTTCTGTGTTTTGTCGTCAATAAGAAGGTCCAACTGAGACAGTAAACCTGAAGTGAAGCATCGGAATCTAAAACCGGTCTCACAGGAAAGGTTCAAAACATAGACAGTAAGAAGAATCAATTTTCTTGTACCTTAGTCGGCATTTTGCCTTTTGTATTTAATTCCGATGCAATTTCTGTGTTTCATCGTCAGTAAGAATGCCAGAGGGATACAGTAAACATGAAGTGAAGCATCGGAATCTGTAACTAGTGTCACAGGAATGGTTCAAAACATAGACAGTAAGAAGAGTCAGTCTTTTTGTACTTATGTTGGCATTGTGCCTTTTGTATTTAATTCCGATGCAATTTCTGTGTTTCATCGTCAATAAGAAGGTCAGCTGGATACAGTAAACCTGAAGTGAAACATCGGAATCTGTAACTAGTGTCACAGGAATGGTTCAAAGCATAGACAGTAAGTAGCGTCAGTCTTCTTGTACTTAAGTCAGCATTGTGCCTTTTGTATTTAATTCCGATGCAATTTCTGTGTTTCATCGTCAATAAGAAGGTCAGCTGGATACAGTAAACCTGAAGTGAAACATCGGAATCTGTAACTAGTGTCACAGGAATGGTTCAAAAAATAGATATCAAGAAGAGTCTGTTTTCTTGTACTTATATAGGCATTATGCCTTTTCTATATAATTCCAATGCAATTTCTGTGTTTCGCCGTCAATAAGAAGGTCCAAGGGATACAGTAAACCTAAAGAGAATCATCGGAATCTAAAACCGGTCTCACTGGAAAGTTTCAAAACATAGACAGTAATAAGTGCCAGACTTCTTGTACCTGAGTCGTTATTGTGCCTTTTGTATCGAATTATGATGCAATTTCTGTGTTTCATCGTCAATAAGACGGTCAGAGGGATACAGTAAACCTGAAGTGAAGCAACGGAATCTAGAAACTAGTGTCACAGGAATGGTTCAAAACATAGACAGTACTTAAGTCGGCATTGTATCTTTTGTATTTAATTCCGATGCAATTTCTGTGTTTCATAGTCAATAAGAATGTCAGCTGGATACAGTAAACCTGAAGTGAAGCATCGGAATCTATAAGTAGTGTCACAGGAATGGATCAAAACATAGACAGGAAGATGAGTCAGTTTTCTCGTACTTAAGTCGGCATTGTGCCTTTTGTATTTAATTCCGATGCAATTTCTGTGTTTCATCGTCAATAGGAATGTCAGCTGGATACAGTAAACCGGAAGTGAAGCATCGGAATCTGTAACTAGTTTCACAGGAATGGTTCAAAGCATAGATATCAAGAAGAGTCTGTTTTCTTGTACTTAAGTAGACAGTATGCCTTTTCTATATAATTCCATTGCAATTTCTGTGTTTCGCCGTCAATAAGAAGGTCCAAGGGATACAGTAAACCTAAAGAGAAACATCGGAATCTAAAACCGGTCTCACAGGAAAGGTTCAAAACATAGACAGTAAGAAGAACCAGACTTCTTGTACCTGAGTCGCCATTGTGCCTTTTGTATTGATTTCTGATGCAATTTCTGTGTTTCATCGTCAATAAGACGGTCAGAGGGATACAGTAAACCTGAAGTGAAGCATCGGAATCCATAACTAGTGTCACAGGAATGGTTCAAAACATAGACAGTAGGAAGAGTCAGTCTTCTTGTACTTAAGTCGGCATTGTGCCTTTTGTATTTAATTCCGTTGCAATTTCTGTGTTTCATAGTCAATAAGAATGTCAGCTGGATACAGTAAACCTGAAGTGAAGCATCGGAATCTATAACTAGTGTCACAGGAATGGTTCAAAGCATAGACAGGAAGATGAGTCAGTTTTCTTGTACTTAAGTCGGCATTGTGCCTTTTGTAATTAATTCCGATGCAATTTCTGTGTTTCATCGTCAATAAGAAGGTCAGCTGGATACAGTAAACCTGAAGTGAAACATCGGAATCTGTAACTAGTGTCACAGGAATGGTTCAAAACATAGATATCAAGAAGAGTCTGTTTTCTTGTACTTAAATAAGCATTATGCCTTTTCTATATAATTACAATGCAATTTCTGTGTTTCGCCGTCAATGAGAAGGTCCAAGGGATACAGTAAACCTGAAGTGAAGCATCGGAATCTAGAAACTAGTGTCACAGGAATGGTTCAAAACATAGAAAGTACTTAAGTCGGCATTGTGCCTTTTCTATTTAATTCCGATGCAATTTCTGTGTTTCGTCGTCACTAAGAAGGTCCAAGGGATACAGTAAACCTGAAGTGAAGCATCGGAATGTAAAACCGGTCTCACAGGAAAGGTGCAAATCATAGACAGTAAGAAGAGCAAGACTTCTTGTACTTTAGTCGGCATTGTGCCTTTTGTATTTAATTCCGATACAATTTCTGTGTTTCGTCGTCAAAAAGGAGGTCAGAGGGATACAGTAAACTTGAAGTGAAGCATCTGAATGTAAAACAAGTGTCTCATGAATGGTTCAAAACATAGACAGTAAGAAGAGTCAGTCTTCTTTTACTTAAGTCGGCATTGTGCCTTTTGTATTTAATTCCGATGCAATTTCTGTGTTTCATCGTCAATAAAAAGATTAGCTGGATACAGTAAACCTGAAGTGAAGCATCGGAATCTATGACTAGTCTCACAGGAATGGTTCAAAACATAGACAGTAAGAAGAGCCAGTCTTCTTGTACTTGTGTCGGCATTGTGCCTGTTGTATTTAATTCCGATCAATTTTCTGTGTTTGATCGTCATTACGAAGGTCAGAGGGATACAGTAAACCTGAAGTGAAGCATCGGAATCTAAAACTAGTGTCACAGGAATGGTTCAAAGCATAGACAGTAAGAAGAGTCAGTCTTCTTGTACTTATGTCGGCATTGTGCCTTTTGTATATTATTCCAATGCATTTTCTGTATTTCTTCGTCAATAAGAAGGTCAAAGGGATACAGTAAACCTGAAGTAAAACATCGGAATCTATAACTAGTGTCACAGGAATGGTTCAAAGCATAGACAGTAAGAAGAGCGAGTCTTTTTGTACTTGAGTCGGAATTGTGCTTTTTGTATTTAATTCCGATGCAATTTCTGTGTTTCATCGTAAATAAGAAGGTCAGAGGGAAACAGAAAAACTGCAGTGAAGCATCGGAATCTCAAATTAGTGTCACAGGAATGGTTCAAACATAGACAGTAGGAAGAGTCAGTCTTCTAGTACTTAAGTCGGCATTGAGCCATTTGTATTTAATTATGATGCAACTTCCATGTTTCATCGTCAATAAGAAGGTCAGAGGGATACAGCAAAACAGAAGTGAAGCATCGGAATCTATAACTTGTGTCAAAGGAATGGTTCAAAACATAGACAGTATGAAGAGTCAGTCTTCTTGTACTTATGTGGGCATTGTGGCTTTTGTATTCAATTCCGATGCAAATTCTGTGTTTCATCGCCAATAAGAAGGTCAGCTGGATGCAGTAAACCTGAATTGAAGCATCGGAATCTATGACTAGTGTCACACGAATGGTTCAAACATAGACAGTAAGGTGAGCCAGCCTTCTTGTACTTGAGTCGGCATTGTTCCTTTGTATTTAATTCCGATGCAATTTCTGAGTTTCATCGTCAATAAGAAGGTCAGAGGGATACAGTAAACCAGATGTGAAGCATCGGAATCTATAAGTAGTGTCACAGGAATGGTTCAAAACATAGACAGTAAGAAGAGTCAGTATTTTTGTACTTAAGTCGGCACTGTGCTTTTGTATTTAATTCCGATGCAATTTCTGTATTCATCGTCAATAAGAAGGTCAGAGGGATGCAGTAAACCTAAAGTGAAGCATCGGAATCTATAACTAGTGTCACAGGAGTGGTTCAAAGCATAGTCAGTAAGAAGAGTCAGATTTATTGTACTTAAGTCGGCATTGTGCCTTTTGTATTTAATTCCAGTGCTATTTCTGTGTTTCATCGTCAATAAGATGGTCAGAGGGATGCTGTAAACCTGAAATGAAACATCGGAATCTGTAACTAGTGTCACAGGAATGGTTCAAAACATAGACAGTAAGAAGAGTCAGTCTTCATGTACTTATGTCGGCATTGTGCCTTTCGTATTTAATTCCGATGCAATTTCTGTGTTTCATCGTCAATAAGAACGTCAGAGGGATACAGTAAACCCGAAGTGAAACAACGGAATCTATAACTAGTGTCACAGGAATGGTTCAAAGCATAGTCTGTAAGATGAGTCAGTTTTCTTGTACTTAAGTCGGCATTGTGCCTTTTGTATTTAATTCCGATGCAATTTCTGTGTTTCATCGTCTATAAAACGTCACAGGGATACAGTAAACCTGAAGTGAAGCATCGGAATCTATAACTAGTGTCACAGGAATGGTTCAAAACATAAACAGGAAGAAGAGCCAGTTTTCTTGTACTTAAGACGGCATTGTGCCTTTTGAATTTAATTCCGATGCAATTTCTGTGTTTCATCGTCAATAAGACGGTCAGAGGGATACAGTAAACCTGAAGTGGAGCATCAGAATCTATAACTAGTGTCACAGGAATGGTTAAAGACATAGACAGTAAGAAGAATCACTTTTCGTTTACTTAAGTCAGCATTGTGCCTTTTGTATTCAATTCCAATGCTTATTCTGTGTTTCGTCGTCAATAAGGGGGTCCAATGGATACAGTAAACCGGAAGTCAAGCATCGGAATCTAAAACTGGTCTTACAGGAAACGTTCAAAGCATAGACAGTAAGAAGAGCCAGTCTACTTGTACTTGAGTCGGCATTAAGCTTTTGTATTTAATTCCGATGCAATTTCTGTGTTTCATCGTCAAAATCAAGGTCAGAGGGATAAAGTGAAACTGAAGTGAAGCATTGGAATCTATAACTAGTGTCGCAGGAATGGTTCAAATCATAGACAGTAAGAAGAGTCAGTCTTCTTGTACTTAAGCCTGCATTGTGCCTTTTGTATTTAAATAACATGCAATTTTTGTGTTTCACCGTCAATAAGATGGTCAGAGGGATACAGTAAACCTGAAGTGATGCATAGGAATCTATAAGTAGTGTCACAGGAATGGTTCAAAACAGAGACAGTAAGAAGAGTCAGTCTTCTTGTACTTAAGTCGGCATTGTGCCTTTTGTATATAAGTCCGATGCAATTTCTGTATTTCATCGTCAATAAGAAGGTCAGAGGGATACAGTAAACCTGAAATGAAGCATCGGAATCTATAACTAGTGTCACAGGAATGGTTCAAGGCATAGACAGTAAGAAGAGCCAGTCTTCTTTTACTCGAGTCGGCATTGTGCCTTTTGTATTTAACTCCGATACAATTTCCTAGTTTCATCGTCAATACGACGGTCATAGGGATTCAGTAAACCTGAAGTGAAGCATCGGAATCTGTAACTAGTGTCACAGGAATGGTTCGAAACATAGACAGTAAGAAGAGTCAGTCTTCTTGTACTTAAGTCGGCATTGTGCCTTTTGTATTTAATTATGATGCAATTTCTGTGTTTCATCGTCAATAAGAAGGTCAGAGGGACACAGTAATCCTGAAGTGAAGAATCGGAATCTATAACTAGTGTCACAGGAATGGTTCAAAACATGGACAGTAAGAAGAGTCAGTTTTCTTGTACTTAAGTAGGCATTGTGCTTTTTGTTCTTAATTCCGATGCATTTTCTGTGTTTCTTCGTCAATAAGAAGGTCAGAGGGATACAGTAAACCTCAAGTGATGCATCGGAATCTATAACTAGTGTCACAGGAATGGTTCAAAGCATAGAGAGTAAGAGGATTCAGTCTTCTTGTACGTAAGTCGCCAATACTACTTTTGTATTTAATTCCGATGCAATTTCTATGTTTCATCGTCAATAAGAAGGTCAGCTGGATACAGTAAAACTAAAGTGAAGCATCGGAATCAATAACTAGTGTCACAGGAATGGTTCAAAACATAGACAGTAAGAAGAGTCTGTTTTCTTGTACTTAAGTCGGCATTGTGCCTTTTCTATTTATTTCCGATACAATTTCTGTGTTACGTCGACAATAAGAAGGTCAAAGGGAGACAGTAAACCTGAAGTGAAGCATCGGAATCTAAAACAGGTCTCACAGGAAAGGGTCACAACATAGACAGTAAGAGGAGCCAGACTTCTTGTACCTGAGTCTGCATTGTGCCTTATGTATTTAATTCCGATGCAATCTCTGTGTTTCATCGTCAATAAGACGGTCAGAGGGATACAGTAAACCTGAAGTGAAGCTTCGGAATCTATAACTAGTGTCACAGGAATGGTTCAAAACATAGACAGTAGGAAGAGTCAGTCTTCTTGTACTTAAGTCGGCATTTTGCCCTTTGTATTTAATTCCGATGCAATTTCTGTGTTTCATCGTCAATAAGAAGGTCAGCTGGATACAATAAATCTGAAGTGAAGCATCGGCAATTATAACTAGTGTCAGAGGAATGGTTCAAAGCATAGACAGGAAGAAGAGTCAGTTTTCTTGCACTTAAGTCGACATTGTGCCTTTTCTATTTAATTCCGATGCAATTTCTGCGTTTCGTCGTCAATATGAAAGTCCAAGGGGTACAGTAAACCTGAAGTGAAGCATCGGAATCGAAAACCGGTCTCACAGGAAAGGTTCAAAACATAGACAGTAAAAGGAGCCAGACTTCTTGTGCTTGAGTCGGCATTATGCGTTTTGTATTTAATTCCGATGCAATATCTGTGTTTCATCATCAATAAGACGGTCAGAGGGATACAGTAAAACTGAAGTGAAGCATCGGAATCTATAACTAGTGTCACAGGAATGGTTTAAAACATAGACAGTAAGAAGAGTCAGTCTACTTGTACTTAAGTCGGCATTGTGCCTTTTGTATTTAATTCCGATGCAATTTCTGTGTTTCATCGTCAATACGACGGTCAGTGTGATACAGTACACCTGAAGTGAAGCATCGGAATCTATAACTAGTGTCACAGGAATGGTTCAAAACATAGACAGTAACAAGAGTCAGTCTCCTTGTACTTAAGTCGGCATGCATTTTGCCTATTGTATTTAATTAAGATGCAACTTCTGTGTTTCATCGTCAATAAGAAGGTCAGAGGGATACAGTAACCCTGAAGTGAAACATCGGAATCTATAACTAGTGTCACAGGAATGGTTAAAACCATAGACAGTAAGAAGAGTCAGTTTTCTTGTACTTAAGTCGGCATTGTGCCTTTTGTCTTTAATTCCGATGCAATTTCTGTGTTTCGTCGTCAATAAGAAGGTCCAAGGGATACAGTAAACCTAAAGTGAACCATCGGAATCTAAAACCGGTCTCACAGGAAAGTTTCAAAACATAGACAGTAAGTTGAGCCAGTCTTCTTGTACTTGAGTCGGCATTGTGCCTTTTGTATTTAATTCCGATGCAATTTCTGTGTTTCATCGTCAATAAGAAGGTATGAGGGATACAGTAAACCTGAAGTGAAGCATCGGAATCTATAACTAGTGTCACAGGAATGGTTCAAACATAGACTGTAAGAAGACTCAGTTTTCTTGTTCTTAAGTCGGCATTGTGCCTTTTCTATTTTATTCCGATGCGGTTTCTGTGTTTCGTCGTCAATAAGAATGTCCAAGGGATACTGTAAACCTGAAGTCAAGCATCGGAATCTAAGACTGGTCTCACAGGAAAGGTTCAAAACATAGACAGTAAGAAGAATCAGTTTTCTTGAACTTAAGTCGGCATTGTGCCTTTTGTCTTTAATTCCGATGCAATTTCTGTGTTTCATCGTCAATAAGAAGGTCAGAGGGATACAGTAAACCTGAAGTGAAGCATCGGAATCTATAACTAGTGTCACAGGAATGGTTCAAACAATAGACAGTAAGAAGAGTCAGTTTTCTTGTACTTAAGTCATCATTGTGCCTTTTGTATTTAATTCCGATGCAATTTCTGTGTTTGATCGTCAATAAGAAAGTCCAAGGGATACAGTAAACCTGAAGTGAAGCATCGGAATCCAAAACCGGGCTCACAGGAAAGGTTCAGAACATAGATAGTAAGAAGAGCCAGACTTTTTGTACTTGAGTCGGCATTGTGCTTTTTGTATTTAATTCCGATGCAATTTCTGTGTTTTATTATCAGCACGACGGTCAGAGGGATAGAGTAAAACTGAAGTGAAGTATCGGAATGTATATTTAGTGTCACAGGAATGGTTCAAAACATATACAGTAAGAAGAGTCAGTTTTCTTGTTCTTAAGTCGGCATTGTGCCTTTTCTGTTTAATTCCGACGCAGTTTCTGTGTTTCGTCGTCAATAAGAAGGTCCAAGGGATACTGTAAACCTGAAGTCAAGCATCGGAATCTAACACTGGCCTCACAGGAAAGGTTCAAAACATAGACAGTAAGAAGAATCAGTTTTCTTGTACTTAAGTAGGCACTGTGCCTTTTGTATTTAAATCCGATGATATTTCTACGATTCATCGTCAATAAGAAGGTCAGAGGGATACAGTAAACCTGAAGTAGAGCATCGGAATCTATAACTGGTGTCACAGGAATGGTTCAAAACATAGACAGTAAGAAGAGTCAGTTATCTTGTACTTAAGTCGGCATTGTGCCTTTTGTATTTAATTCCAATGCAATTTCTGTGTTTGATCGTCAATAAGAAAGTCCAAGGGATACAGTAAACCTGAAGTGAAGCATCGGAATCCAAAACCGGGCTCACAGGAAAGGGTCAAAACATAGACAGTAAGAAGAGACAGACTTTTTGTACTTGAGTCGGCATAGTGCCTTTTGTATTTAATTCGGATGCAATTTCTGTGTTTCAACGTCAATAAAACGGTCAGAGGGATACAGAAAACCTGAAGTGAAGCATCGGAATCTATAACTAGTGTCACAGGAATGTATCAAAACATAGACAGTGAGAAGAGTCAGTTTTCTTGAACTTAAGTCGACATTGTGCCTTTTCTATTTAATTCCGACGCAGTTTCTGAGTTTCGTCGGCAATAAGAAGGTCCAAGGGATACAGTAAACCTGAAGTGAAGCATCGGAATCTAAAACCGGTATCACAGGAAAGGTTCAAAACATAGACAGTAAGAAGAGCCAGTCTCCTTGTACTTGAGTTGGCATTGTGCCTTTTGTATTTAATTCCGATGCAATTTCTGTGTTTGATCGTCAATAAGAAGGTCCAAGGGATACAGTAAACCTGAAGTGAAGCATCGGAATCTATAACTAGTGTCACAGGAATGGTTCAAATCATAGTCAGTAAGAAGAGTCAGATTTATTGTACTTAAGTCGGCATTGTGCCTTTTGTATTTAATTCCGATGCAATTTCTATGTTTCATCGTCACTAAGAAGGTCAGAGGGATACAGTAAACCTGACGTGAAGCATCGGAATGCAAAACCGTGCTCACAGGAAAGGGTCAAAACATAGACAGTAAGAAGAGCCAGACTTTTTGTACTTGAGTCGGCATTGTGCCTTTTGTATTTAATTCAGATGCAATTTCTGTGTTTCATCGTCAGTAAGACGGTCAGAGGGATACAGAAAACCTGAAGTGAAGCATCGGAATCTATAACTAGTGTCACAGGAATGTATCAAAGCATAGACAGTAAGAAGAGTCAGTTTTCTCATACTTAAGTCGGCATTGTGCCTTTTGTATTTAATTCCGATGCAATTTCTGTGTTTCATCGTCAATAAGAAGGTCAGAGGAATACAGTAAACCTGAAGTGATGCATCGGAACAAATAATTAGTGTCACAGGAATAGTTCAAATCATAGACAGTAAGGAGGGTCAGTTTTCTTGTACTTAAGTCGACATTGTGCCTGTTCTATTTAATTCCGATGCAGTTTCTGTGTTTCGTCGTCAATAAGAAGGTCCAAGGGATACAGTAAAATTGAAGTGAAGCATCGGAATCTAAATCCGGTATCACAGGAAAGGTTCAAAACATAGACAGTAAGAAGAGCCAATCTTCTTGTACTTGAGTCGGTATTGTGCCTTTTGTATTTAATTCCGATGCAATTTCTGTGTTTCGTTGTCAATAAGACGCTCAGAGGGATACAGCAAACCTGAAGTGAAGCATCGGAATCTATAACTAGTGTCACAGGAATGGTTCAAACCATAGACAGTAAGAAGAGTCAGTTTTCTTGTACTTAAGACGGCATTGTGCCTTTTGTATTTAATTCCGATGCAATTTCTGTGTTTCGTCGTCAATTCGAAGGTCCAAGGGATACAGTAAACCTGAAGTGAAGGATAGGAATCTAAAACCGGTCTCATAGGAGAGGTTCAAAACGTAGACGGTAAGTAGAGCCAGTCTTCTTGTACTTGAGTCGGCATTGTGCCTTTTGTATTTAATTCCGATGCAATTTCTGTGTTTTGTCGTCAATAAGAAGGTCCAAGGTGTAGGGAGGCAGCCTACTCGCGCTGTAGTAAATTCACATCAGTTTCCATTGTGTGCCAGCCAGTGTGCTGTAACTAGCTCTGACGTCATAAATGTTGCGCAATACCTTAAAAATCAAGTAAATGAACTAAAACTTTTCTAGCATGTCAGAAGTAATACTAAATTAATGTGTGTTAAATATCAGTTCGATAACTTCAGCCATTTCCGAGATTTGGACGTTTTTCTGGAAAAATCATTGGCGCAACAGAAAAGAGCTAGAGACTTCAAAATTTATATTTAGATTCATTTTTCTTAATGATTTAATAAAAACAGTACTTTGGATTTCACAAATTAAGACTTTAGTGGAAATTCATGATTTTCTGGTTTTCATCTCATAACTGAAGGAAGCAAGATAGATTAAGTAGGCTAGTAAATAAGGCTAGGATGTTTAGATTTAAATAGGTTGGAGGTCCGCTATGATTATGAAGATGTGTAAAGTTTCTTTTTAATACCTATAAAATTATAGTGATAGCGGATCTCAAAAGGGACAGTTCAGAGCTCATCTGCTGCGTGCTGTGTAATTTAATTAATTCTCTCGCTCAAAGTATTTAACTTAGCCACGTCAAAATTTTATTATCAATACTTACCTGCGTGCTGAATGCACGTTTAAATTAAGAGATTCTTCGGCCATCAGCCAAAGAAGCTATAAATTATTATGTAACTTGAAGTATTGCGTTACTAGCCCAGCGGCTAGTCGGGAGAGCGGATTTAATCAGGCGTTCCCTCAGCGGTCCGCACCGCGGCTTTATATATAAGAACACTGCGCGAGGAAGCAAGGCCCCAGTTCTCTCCAGACGCTGAATGACACGCCATCTGTGTCGGTAGTCGCGTCGCATCAGTGTATCTGCTACAAACAGCCTCGGGTGCCGTATTAAGTTACTAGAGATACGCGGAACTATGAAAACATTATATGTGAAGTGTTAATTCTGGAATGATTTTCATTATCTAGCTTCAGTTTGCGTATTGTCGTAATTTTCACGTGCCGTCGCGGGACAGACATTCTACCAAATATTTAGCGTGGCGTTTGATGAAATATTTTCATCAAATTATGGCGAGCATTCTTTTTTAACATTTAATTCGGACAGTTATAGTGGCATCAGCGCATTAGACTCTGAACTGCTCTGTTAGTTAGGTTGTAGGGATACTAGTGGTTTATATCAGTGAATTTCAGAATATACTCAACTATTTTGGAAAACCGTTTTTGATTAGAAATCCCGGACAATCTCCTAATTCCTCAGAGCTATAAGCTGCAGCTATAAGAACATTCTCAGGTAAAGTGGGCACTAGGATATCTATTTACTGGCTCCAAGTTTTATTAAATCACTCTCTGGGGGCCACGAAGTAAATAGAGAGCCAGTGTTGAGAACGGCAAAAGACAGCATTAACAATATTCTAAAAGCTAGAAACTGATTCAACACGCAAGCGTTTATACAGCAATCAGATTTTTTATTATTTTTACAAACTCATCCGCCGCCCCACATATGGTGCATCGGCCGGGAAATCAACTAAGTGAAAGTGATTTTTAACTATTCGGATTCGCGAGTGAAATGCGACACGCAACTGAGTATAAAACAGTGAATGTGTTACGTGTGCATGTGGACGACGCAATTGGATTAACAACACATCTGGATTGACGGAGCTGGCACTGAGTCTAGCGGTGCTGCCGGCATCGCGAGAAGTCAGTCTCGCCGCATCACAGTCGTCCGCTGGAGCAGCCGGCGCAGAGCCTGCAATTGCGGGCCACGCAAACACACAACAGCCGTCGGAGAGCCGTCTGCAGTTCAACGTGCCACGTCGCATCAGGAATCCTGGTACGCCGCGCCGGCAACGCCATACGTCGTGCCGAAGGAACTAAGTTAAGTGAAAAGCTGTTAAAAATTTTACTAACCTGTACTAAAAGACTGTCGGCGATGGAACCGTCAAAAGAAGCTGAGTTTAAACTTAAATTAGAACCTATGTATGTTGAGGGAACTGTAAATTCAGACAACGTTTCAAGTATAAACATGCATGAAAGTAGTAATGTTAAAGTGAAAAATGAAGTATTGTCTCCTGACAGTAGTGTGCGAAGGGGCAATGATTCAATAATAGAAACCCCTGTAGTAAAGCAGGAGGTAGAAATTGTAAATTTATTGGATGATAGTTTCTCTGATGAATTAAAAATGAAACAGTCATCAGAGATGGTAGAGTTTAAGAAGGAGCAGTTAGATATGACTAATCAATCAGAAGTTTCATTTGGTTTTGATGATTCTGGTATTGGAGCTAGTTTTTCGTCACCTGAGTGTGATAAAAAGCCATCTAGTGAGCAACCCAAAGATGCTGGGGCTGTTGATCTAAATGTTATATTACAAGCAATAGCTGCCAGTCAAACAAATTTTAATATGCGGTTTGAGGCAATGAACAATAAATTAGAATCCAATAATGCTGAAATGTCAGCCAGTAATGCTAGTATGACAGCTGAGTTAAAATCTGATATAATTGAGGTAAATAACAGAATTGTGGCCAGCCAAACCAATTTTAATAAACGATTTGAGGCAATGGACAATAAATTAGAATCCAATAAAGCTGAATTAGAAAATTCTTTCAAGGCTAGTTGCAATAAGTTGAAAGAGGATCTGGACAGTTTGAATTATAAAATTGATTACAACCATGAGGATATTAAGAAAAAGGTTGCTAAACAGTTTTCTGAAATGTATAAAACAGTTAAATCCGAAGTTGCTGAGGTTCGCAAAGACTTCCAAATGGAAGATGCGAAGCTGGAGCACAAGTTAACAGAAAAGATCGAGGCGGAGTCTGAACTGTGCTCAGATAGATTTAAAGATGTTAATATAAAAGTAAACATATGTCAAGCAGAAGTAGAAGCAATCAAAACTGACACTACTCATATTGTGCAAAGAGTAGATAATGTTGAAATGAAAGTAGAAAATATAAGTACTAACATTGCTAACATTGAGAGTAAAGTAGCTTCAGTAACTTCTGGTAATGGTAATGTACAACAAGTTGTAGCTGCAAACGCCGCTTTTATCGGGTGTCGGCAGTTCTTGCGGTTCGATCCAGATAAAAATATCCACCCGCTAGATTTCTGGAACGATTTTGAAGATGTGATTCCACCAACTTGGTCTGAGCGAGAGAAAATCTCATTTATTAGAAGCCATTTAGCAGGTGACGCCATGCGTTGGTCAGCTGATGTTATGTTGAAATGTAAAACATTAGCGGAATTTAAAACAGCTTTTATTAATGAATATTGGTCTAGCAATAAGCAAAATGAAGTGTTGAGAGAATTTTGGAGTGGAAAACGCTTCAATGCAGGCAAGGAATCTATTGAAGAGTTTGCTAGGTCATGGATTTCACGTTTGTCACATTTGGCGGAAAAGCTAAAACCAGAAATGATTATACTAGGTCTGGAAGCCAAACTGCCATGGTACTGGCAAACTAGAATTATATCAGCCCCTAGAGACAATCTGGATCGTTTCATTGAATATTTGGAACGTGTAGAACGTGTTGCTGCCAATGAGGAGCAAGCACGTAATAACCGTAATGCCAATAATAATAATAGTAATTTTAGGAACGAGCAAAATGGCAATGTAAACATCAGAACAGTAGGTGTTCGCCGTCCTAAGAGAGGTAGGAATTGGGGAAATAATTATCAGAACCAACAATGGCATTCAAATGACAGTAATGTTGTGCCAAACATAAATATGCATGTAAACCACTGTACGGAAAGCAATGCTATGCCAGTTAACTATAATGAAAGTAAAGGAAACAGCAGTAGGCCGAGGCAGGAAAACTAGTTCCCGTCTATGAGGACACTGGCGCTCACCAGGCGGTTACTTTTCCTAAGCCAGTAGTTAAGGGAATTGGTAAGACAGATCAGAATACTCAAACTGAACATGTGGATGAAGAGTCGGTAGCACCTAAGGATATTACAGAAATATTAGATCACTCACAGTATTTGATAGATACCGTGTTAGAGACGCTTTCTAAGTGGGAAGAGAAAGAGAAGGCGCAGCAGTGTAACAGTAGGGATGAGCTACAAAATACTGAATTGACAGGTGAAGAAGCAGAAGAAATTCATGCTTATATTTACGATGAGGATGATGTGCTCTTATCTAAAGTGCCTGTGCAGGATGTTGATAATGTACTAATAGATTTAGGACAGGAGATAAGTGGGAGTGTAGAGGGTAGGCTGTTTGGGGTCGATGAACCCAGTAGCTGTGACCAGTTGTCACTTGAGAAGGAAACCGACGATAATGGTGAAAGTGGTTTAGCTGTAACTAATGTTATGCCCGGTCTGGAGGCGCAGAATCGCTCAGACTACAGTAATTTGGGTTATGTTCAGCAAACTAAATGTAATGAAGTCGTGCGGTGTTTCGATTTAAAATAAATAGACAGACTGGAAAAGGCAGCTGAAAATGTAATTCGGGAAACCCCTACACACTGTGACCTAAATGTAATGAAGACAGATGTTGATCACTTTAGTTGGAGACAAATCCAAAAGGAACTATTAGATGAATTTGAGGAACCACCTGTACAACCTAGAATAAGCCACCCTATAATAACAGTGAATATGTTGGGTATCAATGTTCGTTGTCTCTTAGACAGTGGAAGTGAGGTGAGTGCAATATCTCAGTCCTTCTTTGACGCATTACCTGGTAAAGATAAGCTTACAGTAATGAGGGTATCAGGACTAAGAATAATTGGTGCTACTGGCAAGGTTTCAAAAACGATAAAGCAAGAAGCTTTACTACCCTTTAACATTAATGGTAATTTAATTGATCATCCATGTTTAATTGTAAACAATCTCAGTATTGAGGTTTTAATTGGCATAGATTTCTTGTCGAAATATCAGAGTGTTGTTGATTTTGAAAGAAGCCAGTTAAAAATGGTCTTGCCAATAACCGGAGTAATTATAGTACCTTTTAGTGATAAACATGTAGTAACTGATGATGAAACTTGGGAGCTGCCTATACGAGTTCTGAAAAACAGGAGATATTGGAACGATGGTGTTAATCTTAGTACAAGTAAGCTAAACACAGAAGAAGAAGAAGCAATTATTTTGGACAAAATAGAAGCTAAATTGCAGGAAATCGGTAGGATTTCAGGCAATCAAAAGGAAGAACTGAGACAGGTTCTAAAAAGGCATCATAAAGTATTTTCAGATCGACCTGGCAGATTCATAGGTAGCCACTGAATGCTGTAGGGAGGAGGTTGTTCTGTAACCTCTACACAGTGTGGCAGCTGTGCAGTCCCAGCTGTGTGAGATCTTCTTTCCTTTTCAGGTCTCACTCACTCTTCATCTTTTCTATCCACCTAAAATTTTCTAACTCTTCTTTACAGCATTAAACTAATGAATGCTGTAGGGAGGAGGTTGTTCTTTAACCTCTACACAGTGTGGCAGCTGTGCAGTCCCTGCTGTGTGAGATCTTCTTTCCCTTTCAGGTCTCACTCACTCTTCATCTTTTCTATCCACCTAAAATTTCTAACTCTTCTTTACAGCATTAAGCTAATGAATGCTGTAGGGAGGAGGTTGTTCTGTAACCTCTACACAGTGTGGCAGCTGTGCAGTCCCAGCTGTGTGAGATCTTTTTTCTCTTTCATGTCTCACTCGTTCTCCCTCTTTCCTGTCCTCAAAAATTTCGACCTCTTCTTTCCAGACATGAAAATTTTCTGTCATGGCTATCAAGCCTTGAGTTATGTAACCATTCTATCCACCGATTAGTGAAGAAAAATACCTAATGTGACAAACCTAATAGTGACAAACAACAGAGAAGTATGACGAAATTAAGATACAAATGTATTTGAGTAACAAGTATGTATAGTACCCTGGTAATATAATAAGTACAAAGTGTTGTTTTATTGGAAATGGTCCCCCAACAGTAATTTAAAAGATATATGAATTTATGTACAAGCAGGATCTGAAGTGGTAGTGAAACCTAGTGTATGCATTAGAGCTAACTAATTAATAGTAAGAAAGAGATTGCTTAGTGTTATGAAAATTATGAAGATAAGTTGTAAGATTAAACTCACCTGGTGTAGCAAGGAAAAGCAGTGTAATAGAATTGAGCAGTGTTTGTGGTTGAGACGTGAAGGACACGTCCCTGATGTATTTATAAGGTTGGAGCTGGCCATTATTTTAGTGTAGTGTGTGACAGGATATACCTACACGTATTGAGGTTATGAGTTGGAGGCGTGAATGCGACCATAGGTACCCTTATGTTAGATGAGACAGAGTAGCTCATGGTGTCCTATAGGTTTAAGGAATTTAGCATTACGCTCGTCCATAATTATTTGATGCAGTTTAGTGGTAGGCCTGAGAGAGACTACCTGAGGATTCAGCGTCTGATCGAGTGGAAATGGATTGCCACGTGAGCAAACTAATCAGCTGCAATACACTATGAATATGAAATAAATGTGCTATCCTATGCTTTAAATATTAATAGAGTGAGTGTTAAATAAGTACATACACTAGCAAAATAAATAAATAACATACTGACAGACGTGAAACACTATTTTAGCTCAGCATAAATACACTTCTAAGTAAGTAAGTACCTAATTGCAGATGTGGAACTGACAACAGCAGAGGATCAATAAGTGGATTTTGTAGTCAACTAAACATAGTGTGTTTTGAACACTCAAAACTGTACTATTACCAAAAGTTACTCACATGTACAAAGAAGCTGAGAAAACAACCACTAATCATACTCATACTATCTCTAAGAATAAGGTAATCAAAGAGGAGTTAGTTAAGTGCTTAAAATGCAAATGTATCAAGGATGTACCGAGCATTGGTTCAGTGTTCCGGCCCAGAAATAATAAATTCAGATTAAATATGATTTATGATTATATGCCTTGAGCATAAATTTTCTCAAGTACGTCATTGACGGCGTTTTGAGCCACTTGTTTAACGATTTTATGACAATTAAGTAACCACGAGAGTAGAATTGAAAAAAAAATTCTGTTAACTTTGTTCCAGCAACATACTGAAGGATAAAATGTATATATCCCCATTTCATTGTGACCCACCCTTAGATATTAAGTGAACAGAGTCTGAGGCACTCTTTTTGTTTGTTCTACAGGACAAACCAGATAATGGCAGCCTGGTAGCTGCATGAAAGCGTGGAGTGACTTGGACACAACTCACAGTGACCCCTCCCCTTTCCCCATGTAATTTAGAGAGAACGTGAAGGACGCACACCATAGCAACTTCCCCTCCTCTACCCTTGTGAATGGAAGTGTAGGACGCCAGCCAAAGCGGCTACAACCACGTGTGTAAAAATTATTTGTGAACTTTTCTTTCAGGTTTAGAAAAGACTGCTAAGAGATATTCATCTGTTTATGTATCATGTTATTTTCTTTGAATCTGTGTATGTAAAAATGTATTTAATGGTTCTAAGATTTTCATAATTTTTCAATTTCTATGTGTTTGTTTGTTTAAGGCAATATGTATGCCAAAATATTTCATGACTTTGCTTTAAAAATTTGAGTAATGACATTGTTTAAAAGGCAGTGAACATGCCTACAATTTAAATAATTAATGTAGGTAATCAGTTTTCTTTAATGTTTCTACAGGTTTATATTTCAATTTTGATTTTTCATAGGGAGTTAAACTGTACTCTTGCTTCCCTTTTTGTAATTAAATTTTTTTTTTCATTCATTAACATTCATAAACAAAAATTTAAGTAGAGGGTGATGTAGGGAGGCAGCCTACTCGCGCTGTAGTAAATTCACATAAGTTTCCATTGTGTGCCAGCCAGTGTGCTGTAACCAGCTCTGACGTCATAAATGTTGCGCAATACCTTAAAAATCAAGTAAATGAACTAAAACTTTTCTAGCATGTCAGAAATAATACTAAATTAATGTGTGTTAAATATCAGTTCGATAACTTCAGCCATTTCCGAGATTTGGACGTTTTTCTGGAAAAATCATTGGCGCAACAGAAAAGAGCTAGAGACTTCAAAATTTATATTTAGATTCATTTTTCTTAATGATTTAATAAAAACAGTACTTTGGATTTCACAAATTAAGACTTTAGTGGAAATTCATGATTTTCTGGTTTTCATCTCATAACTGAAGGAAGCAAGATAGATTAAGTAGGCTAGTAAATAAGGCTAGGATGTTTAGATTTAAATAGGTTGGAGGTCCGCTATGATTATGAAGATGTGTAAACTTCCTTTTTAATACCTATAAAATTATAGCGATAGCGGATCTCAAAAGGGACAGTTCAGAGCTCATCTGCTGCGTGCTGTGTAATTTAATTAATTCTCTCGCTCAAAGTATTTAACTTAGCCACGTCAAAATTTTATTATCAATACTTACCTGCGTGCAGAATGCACGTTTAAATTAAGAGATTCTTCGGCCATCAGCCAAAGAAGCTATAAATTATTATGTAACTTGAAGTGGTGCGTTACTAGCCCAGCGGCTAGTCGGGAGAGCGGATTTAATCAGGCGTTCCCTCAGCCGTCCGCACAGCGGCTTTATATATAAGAACACTGCGCGAGGAAGCAAGGCCCCAGTTCTCTCCAGACGCTGAATGACACGCCATCTGTGTCGGTAGTCGCGTCGCATCAGTGTATCTGCTACAAACAGCCTCGGGTGCCGTATTAAGTTACTAGAGATACGCGGAACTATGAAAACATTATATGTGAAGTGTTAATTCTGGAATGATTTTCATTATCTAGCTTCAGTTTGCGTATTGTCGTAATTTTCACGTGCCGTCGCGGGACAGACATTCTACCAAATATTTAGCGTGGCGTTTGATGAAATATTTTCATCAAATTATGGCGAGCATTCTTTTTTAACATTTAATTCGGACAGTTATAGTGGCATCAGCGCATTAGACTCTGAACTGCTGTGTTAGTTAGGTTGTAGGGATACTTGTGGTTTTTATCAGTGAATTTCAGAATACACTCAAATATTTTGGAAAACCGTTTTTGATTAGAAATCCCGGACAATCTCCTAATTCCTCAGAGCTATAAGCTGCAGCTATAAGAACATTCTCAGGTAAAATGGGCACTAGGATATTTATTTACTGGCTCCAAGTTTTTTAAATCACTTTCTGGGGGCCACGAAGTAAATAGAGAGCCAGTGTTGAGAACAGCAAAAGACAGCATTAACAATATTCTAAAAGCTAGAAACTGATTCAACACGCAAGCGTTTATACAGCAATCAGATTTTTTATTATTTTTACAAACTCATCCGCCGCCCCACAAAGGGATACTGTAAACCTGAAATCAAGCATCGGAATCGAAGTCTGGTCTCACAGGAAAGGTTCAAGACATAGACAGTAAGAAGAATCAGTTTTCTTGTACTTAAGTCAGCATTGTGCCTTTTGTATTTAATTCCGATGCAATTTCTGTGTTTCATCGTCAATAAGAATGTCAGAGGGATGCAGTAAACCTGAAGTTAAGCATCGGAATCTATAACTAGTGTCACAGGAATGGTTCAAAACATAGACAGTAAGAAGAGTCTGTTTTCTTATACTTAAGTCGGCATTGTGCCTTTTGTATTTAATTCCGAAGCAATTTCTCTGTTTCATCGTCAATAAGAATGTCAGAGGGATACAGTAAACCGGAAGTGGTGCATGGGAATCTATAACTTGTGCACAGTAATGGTTCAAAACATAGAAAGGAAGAAGAGTCAGTTCTCTTGTACTTAAGTCGGCATTGTGCCTTTTCTATTTAATTCCGATGCAATAAGAAGGTCCAAGGAATACAGTAAACCTGAAGTGAAGGATCGGAATCTAAAACCGGTATCACTTGAAAGGTTCAAAACATAGACAGTAAGAAGAGCCACACGTCTTGTATTTAGCCCTTCATTGTGCCTTTTGTATTTAATTCCGATGCAATTTCTGTGTTTCATCGTCAATAAGACTGTCAGAGGGATACAGTAAACCGGAAGTGAAGCATCGGAATATATAACTAGTGTCACAGGAAAGGTTCAAAGCATAGACAGTAAGAAGAGTGAGTTTACTTGTACTTAAGTCGGCATTGTGACTTTTGTGTTTAATTCCGATGCAATTTCTGTGTTTCGTCGTCAATAAGAAGGTCCAAGGGATACAGTAAAACTGAAGTGAAGCATCGGAATCTAAAACCAGTCTCACAGGAAAGGTTCAAAGCATAGACAGTAAGTAAAGCCAGTCTTCTTGCACTTGAGTCGGAATTGTGCCTTTTGTATTTAATTCCGATGCAATTTCTGTGTTTCATCGTCAGTGAGAAGGTCAGAGGGATACAGTAAACCTGGAGTGAAGCATCGGAATCTATAACTAGTGTCACAGGAATGGTTGAAACATAGACAGTAAGAAGACTCAGTTTTCTTGTTCTAAAGTCGGCATTGTGCCTTTTCTATTTATTTCCGATGCAATTTCTGTGTTTCGTCGACATTACGAAGTTCCAAGGGATACTGTAAACCTGAAGGCAAGCATCGGTATCTAAAACTGGTCTCACAGGAAAGGATCAAAGCATAGTTAGTAAGATGAATCAGTTTTCTTGTACTTGAGTCGGCATTGTGCCTTTTGTATTTAATTCCGATGCAATTTCTGTGTTACATCGTCAATAAGAAGGTCAGAGGGATACAGTAAACCTGAAGTGAGCATCGGAATCTATAACTACTGTCACAGGAATGGTTCAAAACAGTAAGAAGAGTCAGTCTCCTTGAACATAAGTCGGCATTGTGCCTTTTGTATTTAATTCCGATGCAATTTCTGTGTTTTATCGTCAATAAGAAGGTCAGAGGGATACAGTAAACCTGAAGTGATGCATCGGAATCTATAACTAGTGTCACAGTAATGGTTCAAAACATAGACATAAGAAGAAGAGTCAGATCTCTTGTACTTAAGTCGGCATTGTGCCTTTTCTATTTAATTCCGATGCTATTTCTGTGTTTCATGGTCAATAAGACGGTCAGAGGGATACAGTAAACCTGAACTGAAGCATCGGAATCTATAACTAGTGTCACAGGAGTGGTTCCATACGTAGACTGTAAGAAGAGTCAGTTTTCTTGTTCTTGAGTCTGCATTGTGCCTTTCGTATTTAATTTCGATGCAATATCTGTGTTCCATCGTCAATAAGAAGGTCCAAGGGTTTCAGAAAACCTGAAGTCAAGCATCGGAATCTTAAACTGGTCTCACAGGAAAGGTTCAAAACATAGACAGTAAGAAGAGCCGGTCTTCTTGTACTAAAGTCGGCATTGTGCCTTTTGTATGTAATTCCGATGCAATTTCTTTGTTTCATCGTTAATAAGATGGTCAGAGGGATACAGTAAACCTGAAGTGAGGCATCAGAATCCTTAACAAGTGTCACAGGAATTGTTCAAAGCATAGACAGTAAGATGAGTCAGTTTTCTTATAATTAAGTCCTCATTGTGCCTTTTGTATTTAATTCCGTAGCAATTTCTGTGTTTCATCATCAATAAGATGGTGAGAGGGATACAGTAAACCTGAAGTGAAGCATCGGAATCTATAACTAGTGTCACAGGAATGGTTCAAACATAGACAGTAAGAAGAGCCAGACTTCTTGTACTTGAGTCTGCATTGTGCCTTTTGTATTTAATTTCCATGCAATTTCTCTGTTTCATCGTCAGTAAGAAAGTCAGAGGGATACAGTAAACCTGAAGTGAAGCATCGGAATCTATAACTAATGTCACAGGAATGGTTCAAATCATAGACAGTAAGAAGAGTCAGTTTTCTTGTACTTAAGTCGGCATTGTGTCTTTTGTAATTAATTCCGATGCAATTTCTGCGGTTCATCGTCAATAAGAAGGTCAGAGGGATACAGTAAACCTGAAGTACAGCATCGGAATCTGTAACTAGTGTCACAGAAATGGATCAAAACGTAGACAGTAAGAGAAGTCAGTTTCTGTGTACTTAAGTCGGCATTTTGCCTTTTGTATTTAATACCGATGCAATTTCTGTGTTTAATCGTCAATTAGAGGGTCAGAGGGATACAGTAAACCTGAAGTGATCCATCGGAATCTATAACTAGTGTCACAGGAATGGTTCAAAACATAGACAGTAAGAAGAGTCAGTCTTCTTGTACTTAAGTCAGCATTGTGCCTATTGTATTTAATTCCGATGCAATTTCTGTGTTTCATCGTCAATAAGACGGTAAGAAGGATACAGTAAACCGGAAGTGAAACATCGGAATCTATAACTAGTGTCACAGGAATGGTTCAAAGCATAGACAGTAACAAGAGTCAGTTTTCTTATACTGAAGTCGGCATTGTGCCTTTTGTATTTAATTCCGATGCAATTTCTGTGTTTCATCGTCAATAAGAAGGTCAGAGGGATACAGTAAACCTGAAGCGATGCATCGGAACCTAAAACTAGTGTCACAGGAATGGTTCAAATCATAGACAGTAAGAAGAGTCAGTTTTCTCGTACATAAGTCGACATTGTGCCTTTTCTATTTAATTCCGATGCAGTTTCTGTGTTTCGTCGTCAATAAGAAGGTCCAAGGGATACAGTAAACCTGAAGTGAAGCATCGGAATCTAAAACCGGTATCACAGGAAAGGTTCAAAACATAGACAGTAAGAAGAGCCAATCTTCTTGTACTTGAGTCGGCATTGTGCCTTTTGTATTTAATTCCGATGCAATTTCTGTGTTTCATCGTCAATAAGAAGGTCAGACAGATACAGTAAACCTGAAGTGATGCATCGGAATCTATAACTGATGTCACAGGAATGGTTCAAAACATATACAGTAAGAAGAGTCAGTTTTCTGTACTTAAGTCGCCATTGTGCCTCTTTTAATTAATTCCGATGCAATTTCTGTGTTTCATCATCAATAAGAGGGTCAGAGGGATACAGTAAACCTGAAGTGAAGCATCGGAATCTATAACTAGTGTCACAGGAATGGTTAAAACCATAGACAGTAAGAAGAGTCAGTTTTCTTGTCCTTAAGTCGGCATTGTACCTTTTGTATTTAATTCCGATGCAATTTCCGTGTTTCGTCGTCAATAAGAAGGTCCAAGGGATGCAGTAAAACTGAAGTGAAGCATCGGAATCTAAAACCGGTCTCACAGGAAAGGTTTAAAACATAGACAGTATGTTGAGCCAGGCTTCTTGTACTTGAGTCGGCATTGTGCCTTTTGTATTTAATTCCGATGCAATGTCTGTGTTTGATCCTCAATAAGATAGGCCAAGGGGTACAATAAACCTGAAGTGAAGCTTCGGAATCCAAAACCGGGCTCACAGGAAAGGTTCAAAACATAGACAGTAAGAAAAGCGAGACTTTTTGTACTTGAGTAGGCATTGTGCCCTTTGTATTTAATTCCGATGCAATTTCTGTGTTTCATCGTCAATAAGAAGGACAAAGGGATACAGTAAACCTGAAGTGATGGATCGCAATCTATAACTTGTGTCACAGGAATGGTTCAAAACATAGACAGTAAGAAGAGTCAGTTTTCTTGTACTTAAGTCGACATTGTGCCTTTTCTATTTAATTCCGATGCAGTTTCTGTGTTTCGTCGTCAATAAGAAGGTCAGAGGAATACAGTAAACCTGAAGTGATGCATCGGAACCTATAACTAGTGTCACAGGAATGGTTCAAATCATAGACAGTAAGAAGAGTCAGTTTTCTTGTACTTAAGTAGACATTGTGACTTTTCTATTTAATTCCGATGCAAATTCAGTGTTTCGTCGTCAATTAGATGGTCCAAGGGATACAGTAAACCTGAAATGAAGCATCGGAATCTAAAACCGGTCTCACAGGAAAGGTTCAATTCATAGACAGTAAGTAGAGCCAGTCTTCTTGTACTTGAGTCGGCATTGTGCCTTTTGTATTTAATTCCGATGCAATTTCTGTGTTTCATCGTCAATACGAAGGTCAAAGGGATACAGTAAACCTGAAGTGATGGATCGGAATCTATAACTAGTGTCACATGAATGGTTCAAACATAGGCAGTAGGAAGACTCAGATTTCTTGTTCTTAAGTAGGCATTATGCCTTTTCTATTTAATTCCGATGCAATTTCTGTGTTTCGTCGTCAATAAGAAGGTCCAAGGGTTACTGTAAACCTGAAGTCAAGCATCGGAATGTAAGACTGGTCTCACAGGAAAGGTTCAAATCATAGACAGTAAGAAGAATCAGTTTTCTTGTACTTAAGTCGGCATTGTGCCTTTTGTATTTAATTCCGATGCAATTTCTGTGTTTCATCGTCAATAAGAAGGTCAGAGGGATACCATAAACCTGAAGTGAAGCACCGGAATCTATAACTAGTGTCACAGGAATGGTTCAAAACTTAGACAGTAAGAAGAGTCAGTTTTCTTATACTTAAGTCGGCATTGTGCCATTTATATTTAAATCTGATGCAATGTCTCTGTTTCATCGTCAATAAGAATGTCAGAGGGATACAGTAAACCGGAAGTGATGCATGGGAATCTTTAACTTGTGTCACAGTAATGGTTCAAAACATAGACAGGAAGAAGAGTCAGTTCTCTTGTACTTAAGTCGGCATTGTGCCTTTTCTATTTAATTTCGATGCAATTTCTGTATTTCGCCGTCAATAAGAAGGTCCAAGGAATACAGTAAACCTGATGTGAAGGATTGGAATCTAAATCCGGTATCACAGGAAAGGTTCAAAACATAGACAGTAAGAAGAGCCACACGTCTTGTACTTGACCCTTCATTGTGCCTTTTGTATTTAATTCCGATGCAATTTCTGTGTTTCATCGTCAATAAGACTGTCAGAGGGATACAATTAACCTGAAGAGAAGCATCGGAATCTATAAATAGTGTCACAGGAGTGGTTCAAAGTATAGACAGTAAGAAGAGTCAGTTTTCTTATACTTAAGTCGGCATTGTGCCTTTTGTATTTAATTCCGATGCAATTTCTGTGTTTCGTCGTCAATAAGAAGGTCAGAGGGATACATTACACCTGAAGTGATGCATCGGAACCTATAACTAGTGTCACAGGAATGGTTCAAATCATAGAGAGTAAGAAGAGTAAGTTTTCTTGTACTTTAGTCGACATTGTGCCTTTTCTATTTAATTACGATGCAGTTTCTGTGTTTCGTCGTCAATAAGAAGATCCAAGGGATATAGCAAACCTTAAGTGAAGCATCGGAATCTAAAACCGGTATCGCAGGAAAGGTTCAAAACATAGACAGTAAGAAGAGCCAGTCCTCTTGTACTTGAGTCGGCATTGTGGCTTTTGTATTTAGTTACTATGCAATTTCTGTGTTTCATCGTCAATAAGACGGTCAGAGGGATACAGTAAACCTGAAGTGAAGCATCGGAATCAATAACTAGTGTCACAGGAATGGTTAAAATCATAGACAGTAAGAAGAATCAGTTTTATTGTCCTTAAGTCGGCATTGTGGCTTTTGTATTTAATTCCGATGCAATTTCTGTGTTTCATCGTCATTAAGAAGGTCAGAGGGATACAGTAAACCGGAAGTGAAGCATCGGAATATATAACTAGTGTCACAGGAATGGTTCAAAACATAGACAGTAAGAAGAGTGAGTTTACTTGTACTTAAGTCGGCAATGTGCCTTTTGTGTTTAATTCCGATGATATTTCTGTGTTTCGTCGTCCATAAGAAGCTCCAAGGGATACAGGAAACCTGAAGTGAAGCATCGGAATCTAAAACCAGTCTCACAGGAAAGGTTCAAAGCATAGACAGTATGTAAAGCCAGTCTTCTTGTACACTAGTCGCCATTGTGCCTTTTGTATTTAATTCTGATGCAATTTCTGTGCTTTTCGTCGTCAATAAGAAGGTCCAAGGGATACAGTAAACCTGAAGTGAAGCATCGGAGTGAAGTCGGCATTGTGCCATTTCTATTTAATTCCAAAGCATATTCTGTGTTTCGTCGTCAATAAGAAGGTCCAATGGATACAGTAAACCTGAAGTCAAGCATCGAAATCTAAAACTGGTCTTACAGGAAAGGTTCAAAACATAGACATTAAGAAGAGCCAGTCATCACGTACTTGAGTTGGCATTGTGCAATTTCTGTGTTTCATCGTCAATCAGAAGGTCAGAGGGATACAGTAAACCTGAAGTGATGCATCGGAACCTATAACTAGTGTCACAGGAATGGTTCAAATCACAGACAGTAAGAAGAGTCAGTTTTCTTGTAATTAAGACGACATTGTGCCTTTTGTATTTAATTCCGATGCAATTTCTGTCAGTAAACCTGAAGTGATGCATCGGAATCTATAACTAGTGTCAAAGTAATGGTTCAAAACATAGACATAAGAAGAAGGGTCTGTTCTCTTGTACTTAAGTCGGCATTGTGCCTTTTCTATTTGATTCCGATGCAATTCCTGCGTTCCGTCGTCAATAAGAAGTTCCAAGGGATACAGTACACCTGAAGTGAAGCATCGGAATCTAAAACCGGTATCACAGGAAAGGTTCAAAACATAGACAGTAAGAAGAGCCAGACGTCTTGTACTTGACCCTTCATTGTGCCTTTTGTATTTAATTCCGATGCAATTTCTGTGTTTCATCATCAATAACACTGTCAGAGGGATACAGTAAACCTGAAGTGAATTGTCGGAATCTAAAACCGGTATCACAGGAAAGGTTCAAAAGATAGACAGTAAGAAGAGAAAGTCATCTTGTACTTGAGTCGGCATTGTGCCTTTTGTATTTAATTCCGATGCAATTTCTGTGTTCATCGTCAATAAGACGGTCAGATCGATACTGTAAACCTGAAGTGAAGCATCGGAATCAATAACTAGTGTCACAGGAATGGTTAAAAACATAGACAGTAAGAAGAATCAGTTTTCTTGTACTTATGTCGGCATTGTGCCTTTTGTATATAATTCCGATGCAATTTCTGTGTTTCATCGTCAATAAGAAGGTCAGAGGGATACAGTAAACCTGAAGTGAAGCATCGGAATCTATAACTAGTGTCACAGGAATGGTTCAAAGCATAGACAGTAAGAAGGGTCAGATTTCTTGTACTTAAATCAGCATTGTGCCTTTTGTATTTAATTCCGATGCAGTTTCTGTGTTTGATTGTCAATAAGAAAGTCCAAGGGATACAGTAAACCTGAAGTGAAGGGTCGGAATCTAAAACCCGTATCACAGGAAAGGTTCAAAAGATAGACAGTAAGAAGAGCCAGTCATCTTGTACTTGAGTCGGCATTGTGCCTTTTGTATTTAATTCCGATGCAATTTCTGTGTTCATCGTCAATAAGACGGTCAGAGGGATACAGTAAACCTGAAGTGAAGCATCCGAATCTATAACTAGTGTCACAGGAATGGTTCGAAACATAGACAGTAAGAAGGGTCAGATTTCTTGTACTTAAATCAGCATTGTGCCTTTTGTATTTAATTCCGATGCAGTTTCTGTGTTTGATAGTCAATAAGAAAGTCCAAGGGATACAGTAAACCTGAAGTGAAGCATCGGAATCTAGAACTAGTGTCACAGGAATGGTTCAAACATAGACAGTAAGAAGAGTCAGTTTTCTTGCACTTAAGTCGGCATTGTGCCTTTTGCATTTAATTACGATGCAATTTCTGTGTTTCACCGTCAATAAGAAGGTCCGAGGGATACAGTAATCCTGAAGTGAAGCATCGGAATCTATAACTAGTGTCACAGGAATGGTTCAAAACATTGACAGCAAGAAGAGCCAGTTTTCTTGTACTTAACACGGCATTGTGCCTTTTGTATTTAATTCCGATGCAATTACTGTGTTTCATCGTCAATAAGAAGGTGAGAGGGATACAGTAAACCTGAAGTGATGCATCGGAATCTATAACTAGTGTCTCAGTAATGGTTCAAAGCATAGACAGGAAGAAGAGTCAGTTCTCTTGTACTTAAGTCGGCATTGTGCCTTTTGCATTTAATTACGATGCAATTTCTGTGTTTCGTCGTCAATAAGATGGTCCAAAGGATACAGTAATCCTGAAGTGAAGCATTTTAATCTAAAACCGGTATCACAGGAAAGGTTCAAAACATAGACAGTAAAAAGAGGCAGACGTCTTGTACTTGACCCTTCATTGTGCCTTTTGTATTTAATTCCGATGCATTTTCTGTGTTTCCTCGTCAATAAGACTGTCAGAGGGTTACAGTAAACCTGAAGTGAAGCATCGGAATCTATAACTAGTGTCACACGAATGGTTCAAAGCATAGACACTAAGTAGAGTCAGTTTTCTTGTACTTAAGTCGGCATTGTGCCTTTTCTATTTAATTCCAATGCATATTCTGTGATTCGTCGTCAATAAGAAAGTCCAATGGATACAGTAAGCCTGAAGTCAAGCATCGGAATCTAAAACTGGACTTACAGGAAAGGTTCAAAACATAGACAGTAAGAAGAGCCAGTCTTCCGGTACTTGAGTCGGCATTCTGCCTTTTGTATCTAATTCCGATGCAATTTCTGTGTTTCATCGTCAATAAGAAAGTCAGAGGGATACAATAAACCTAAAGTGAAGCATCGGAATCTATAACTAGTCTCACAGGGATGGTTCAAAGCATAGACAGTAAGAAGAGTCAGTTTTCTTATACTTAAGTCTGCATTGTGCGTTTTATATTTGATTCCGATGCATTTTCTGTGTTTCATCGTCAATTAGATGGTCAGAGGGATACAGTTAACCTGAAGCGATGCATCGGAATCTATAACTAGTGTCACAGGAATGGTTCAAAACATAAATATTAAGAAGAGTCTGTATTCTTGCACTGAAGTCGGCATTGAGCCTTTTCTATTTAATTCCGATGCAATTTCTGTGTTTGTCGTCCTTCATAAGAAGGTTCTAGGGATACAGTAAACGTGAAGTGAAGCATCGGAATCTAAAACCGGTCTCACAGGAAAGGATCAAAACATAGACGGTAAAAAGAGCCAGTCATCTTGTACCTGAGTTGGCATTGTGCATTTTGAATTTAATTCCGATGCAATTTCGGTGTTTCATCGTCAATACGACGGTCAGAGGGATACAGTGAACCTGAAGTGAAGCATCAGAATCTATAACTAGTGTCACAGGAAAGGTTCAAAACATAGACAGTATGAAGGGTCAGTCATGTAGTACTAGATTTGGCTTTGTGCCTTTTGTATTTAATTCCGATGCAATATCTGTGTTTCATCGTTAATACGAAGGTCTGAGGGCTACAGTAAAACTGAAGTGAAGCATCGGAATCTATAACTAGTGTCACAGGAATGGATCAAAGCATTGACAGTAAGAAGAGTCAGTCTTCTTGTACTTATGTCGGCACTGTGCCTTTTGTATTTAATTCCGATGCAATTTCTGTGTTTTATCGTCAATAAGAAGGTCAGCTGGATACAGTAAAGCTGAAGTGAAGCATCGGAATCTATAACTAGTGTCACAGGAATGGTTCAAAACATACACAGTAAGAAGAGTCAGATTTCTTGTACTTATATCAGCATTGTGCCTTTTGTATTTAATTTCGATGCAGTTTCTGTGTTTGATCGTCAATAACAAAGTCCAAGGGATACAGTAAACCTGAAGTGAAGTGTCGGAATCTATAACTAGTGTCACAGGAATGGTTCAAAACATAGACAGGAAGAAGAGCCAGTCTTCTTGTAATGGAGTCGGCATTGTGCATTTTGTATTTAATTCCGATGCAATTTCTGTGTTTCATCGTCAATACGACGGTCAGAGGGATACAGTAAACCTGAAGTGAAGCATCGGAGTCTATAACTAGTGTCACAGGAATGGTTCAAAGCATAGACAGTAAGAAGAGTCAGATTTCTTGTACTTAAATCAGCATTGTGCCTTTTGTATTTAATTCCGATGCAGTTTCTGTGTTTGATCGTCAATAAGAAAGTCCAAGGGATACAGTAAACCTGAAGTGAAGGGTCGGAATCTAAAACCGGTATCACAGGAAAGGTTCAAAAGATAGACAGTAAGAAGAGCCAGTCATCTTGTACTTGAGTCGGCATTGTGCCTTTTGTATTTAATTCCGATGCAATTTCTGTGTTCATCGTCAATAAGACGGTCAGAGGGATACAGTAAACCTGAAGTGAAGCATCCGAATCTATAACTAGAGTCACAGGAATGGTTCAAAACATAGACAATAAGAAGAGTCAGTTTTCTTGTACTTAAGCCGGCATTGTGCCTTTTGCATTTAATTCCGATGCAATTTCTGTGTTTCGTCGTCAATAAGTAGGTCCAAGGGATACAGTAAACCTGAAGTGAAGCATCGGAATCTAAAACCGGTCTTACAGGAAAGATTCAAAACATAGAAAGTAAGTAGTGCCAGTGTTCTTGTACTCGAGTCGGCATTGTGCTTTTGTATTTAATTCTGATGTAATATCTGTGTTTCATCGACAATAAGAAGGTCAGGGGATACAGTAAACCTGAAGTGATGCATCGGAATCTAGAACTAGTGTCACAGGAATGGTTCAAACATAGACAGTAAGAAGAGTCAGTTTTCTTGTCCTTAAGTCCGCATTGTGCATTTTGCATTTAATTACGATGCAATTTCTGTGTTTCATCGTCAATAAGAAGGTCCGAGGGATACAATAAACCTGAAGTGAAGCATCGGAATCTATAACTAGTGTAACAGGAATGGTTCAAAGCATTGACAGCAAGAAGAGTCAGTTTTCTTGTACTTAAAACGGCATTGTGCCTTTTGTATTTAATTCCGATGCAATTACTGTGTTTCATCGTCAATACGAAGGTGAGAGGGATACAGTAAACCTTTAGTGATGCATCGGAATCTATAACTAGTGTCTCAGTAATGGTTCAAAGCATAGACAGGAAGAAGAGTCAGTTCTCTTGTACTTACGTCGGCATTGTAGCTTTTGCATTTAATTACGATGCAATTTCTGTGTTTCGTCGTCAATAATATGGTCCAAGGGATACAGGAATCCTGAAGTGAAGCATTGGAATCTAAAACCGGTATCACAGGAAAGGTTCAAAACATAGACAGTAAGAAGAGCCAGATGTCTTGTACTTGACCCTTCATTGAGCCTTTTGTATTTAATTCCGATGCATTTTCTGTGTTTCCTCGTCAATAAGACTGTCAGAGGGTTACAGTAAACCTGAAGTGAAGCATCGGAATCTATAACTAGTGTCACACGAATGGTTCAAAGCATAGACACTAAGTAGAGTCAGTTTTCTTGTACTTAAGTCGGCATTGTGAATTTTTTTTTTTAAATTCCAATGCATATTCTGTGATTCGTCGTCAAAAAGAAGGTCCAATGGATACAGTAAGCCTGAAGTCAAGCATCGGAATCTAAAACTGGACTTACAGGAAAGGTTCAAAACATAGACAGTAAGAAGAGCCAGTCTTCTTGTACTTGAGTCGGCATTCTGCCTTTTGTATCTAATTCCGATGCAATTTCTGCGTTTCATCGTCAATAAGAAAGTAAGGGGAATACAATAAACCTAAAGTGAAGCATCGGAATCTATAACTAGTGTCACAGGGATGGTTCAAAGCATAGACAGTAAGAAGAGTCAGTTTTCATATACTTAAGTCTGCATTGTGCGTTTTATATTTAATTCCGATGCATTTTCTGTGTTTCATCGTCATTTAGAAGGTCAGAGGGATACAGTTAACCTGAAGCGATGCATCGGAATCTATAACTAGTGTCACAGGAATGGTTCAAAACATAAATATTAAGAAGAGTCTGTATTCTTGCACTTCTACATCTACATCTACATTGATACTCCGCAAGCCCCCCAACGGTGTGTGGCGGAGGGCACTTTACGTGCCACTGTCATTACCTCCCTTTCCTGTTCCAGTCGCGTATGGTTCGCGGGAAGAACGACTGTCTGAAAGCCTCCGTGCGCGCTCTAATCTCTCTAATTTTACATTCGTGATCTCCTCGGGAAGTATAAGTAGGGGGAAGCAATATATTCGATACCTCATCCAGAAACGCACCCTCTCGAAACCTGGCGAGCAAGCTACACCGCGATGCAGAGCGCCTCTCTTGCAGAGTCTGCCACTTGAGTTTATTAAACATCTCCGTAACGCTATCACGGTTACCAAATAACCCAGTGACGAAACGCGCCGCTCTTCTTTGGATCTTCTCTATCTCCTCCGTCAACCCGACCTGGTACGGATCCCACACTGATGAGCAATACTCAAGTATAGGTCGAACGAGTGTTTTGTAAGCCACCTCCTTTGTTGATGGACTACATTTTCTAAGCACTCTCCCAATGAATCTCAACCTGGTACCCGCCTTACCAACAATTAGTTTTATATGATCATTCCACTTCAAATCGTTCCGTACGCATACTCCCAGATATTTTACAGAAGTAACTGCTACCAGTGTTTGTTCCGCTATCATATAATCATACAATAAAGGATCCTTCTTTCTATGTATTCGCAATACATTACATTTGTCTATGTTAAGGGTCAGTTGCCACTCCCTGCACCAAGTGCCTATCCGCTGCAGATCTTCCTGTATTTCGCTACAATTTTCTAATGCAGCAACTTCTCTGTATACTACAGCATCATCCGCGAAAAGCCGCATGGAACTTCCGACACTATCTACTAAGTCATTTATATATATTGTGAAAAGCAATGGTCCCATAACACTCCCCTGTGGCACGCCAGAGGTTACTTTAACGTCTGTAGACGTCTCTCCATTGATAACAACATGCTGTGTTCTGTTTGCTAAAAACTCTTCAATCCAGCCACACAGCTGGTCTGATATTCCGTAGGCTCTTACTTTGTTTATCAGGCGACAGTGCGGAACTGTATCGAACGCCTTCCGGAAGTCAAGAAAAATAGCATCTACCTGGGAGCCTGTATCTAATATTTTCTGGGTCTCATGAACAAATAAGGCGAGTTGGGTCTCACACGATCGCTGTTTCCGGAATCCATGTTGATTCCTACATAGTAGATTCTGGGTTTCCAGAAATGACATGATACGCGAGCAAAAAACATGTTCTAAAATTCTACAAGAGATCGACGTAAGAGATATAGGTCTATAGTTTTGCGCATCTGCTCGACGACCCTTCTTGAAGACTGGGACTATCTGTGCTCTTTTCCAATCATTTGGAACCCTCCGTACCTCTAGAGACTTGCGGTACACGGCATTGAGCCTTTCCTATTTAATTCCGATGCAATTTCTGTGTTTAACGTCCTCAATAAGAAGGTCCTAGGGATACAGTAAACGTGAAATAAAGCATCGGAATCTAAAACCGGTCTCACAGGAAAGGATCAAAACATAGACGGTAAAAAGAGCCAGTCATCTTGTACCTGAGTCGGCATTGTGCATTTTGAATTTAATTCCGATGCAATTTCGGTGTTTCATCGTCAATACGACGGTCAGAGGGATACAGTAAACCTGAAGTGAAGCATCAGAATCTATAACTAGTGTCACAGGAAAGGTTCAAAACATAGACAGTATGAAGGGTCAGTCATGTAGTACTAGATTTGGCTTTGTGCCTTTTGTATTTAATTCCGATGCAATATCTGTGTTTCATCGTTAATACGAAGGTCTGAGGGCTACAGTAAAACTGAAGTGAAGCATCGGAATCTATAACTAGTGTCACAGGAATGGATCAAAGCATAGACAGTAAGAAGAGTCAGTCTTCTTGTACTTATGTCGGCACTGTGCCTTTTGTATTTAATTCCGATGCAATTTCTGTGTTTCATCGTCAATAAGAAGGTCAGCTGGATACAGTAAAGCTGAAGTAAAGCATCGGAATCTATAACTAGTGTCACAGGAATGGTTCAAAACATAGACAGGAAGAAGAGCCAGTCTTCTTGTACTGGAGTCGGCATCGTGCCTTTTGTATTTAATTCCGATGCAATTTCTGTGTTTCATCGTCAATACGACGGTCAGAGGGATACAGTAAACCTGAAGTGAAGCATCGAAGTCTATAACTAGTGTCACAGGAATGGTTCAAAACATAGGCAGAAAGAAGAGTCAGTCTTCTAGTACTTGAGTCGGCATTGTGCCTTTTGTATTTATTTCCGATGCTATTTCTGTGTTTCATCGTCAATAAGAAGGTCAGAGGGATACAGTAAAACTGAAGTGAAGCATCGGAATCTATAACTAGTGTCACAGGAATGGTTCAAAACATAGACAGTAGGAAGAGTCAGCCTTCTTGTACTTAAGTCGGCATTGTGCCTTTTGTTTTTAATTCCGATGCAATTTCTGTGTTTCATCGTCAATAGGAAGTTCAGCTGGATACAGTTAACCTGAAGTGAAGCATCGGAATCTATAACTAGTGCCACAGGAATGGTTCGAAACCTAGACAGGAAGAAGAGTCAGTTTTCTTGTACTTAAGTCGGCATTGTGCCTTTTCTATTTAATTCCGATGCAATTTCTGTGTATCGTCGTCACTAAGAAGGTCCAAGGGATACAGTAAACCTGAAGTGAAGCATCGGAATCTAAAACCGGTCTTTCAGGAAAAGTTCAAAACATAGACAGTAAGAAGAGCCAGACTTCTTGTACTTGAGTCGGCATTGTGCCTTTTGTTTTTAATTCCGATGCTATATCTGTGTTTCATCGTCAATAAGATAGGTCAGAGGGATCCAGTAAAACTGAAGTGATGCATCGGAATCTATAACTAGTGTCACAGGAATGGTTCAAATCATAGACAGTAAGAAGAGTCAGTTATCTTGTACTTAAGTCGGCATTGTGCCTTTTGTATTTAATTCCGATGCAATTTCTGTGTTTCATCGTCAATAAGAATGTCAGCTGGATACAGTATACCTGAAGTGAAGCATCGGAATCTAAAACTAGTGTCACAGGAATGGTTCAAAACATAGGCAGTAGAAAGAGTCAGTCTTCTTGTACTTACGACGGCAATCTGCCTTTTGGATTTAATTCCGATGCGATTTCTGTGTTTCCTCGTCAATAAGAAGGTCAGAGGGATACAGTAAAACTGAAGTGAAGCTGCGGAATCTATAACTTGTGTCACACGAATGGTTCAAAACATAGACAGTAAGAAGAGTCAGTCTTCTTGTACTGAAGTCGGCATTGTGCCCTTTGTATTTATTTCCGATGCAATTTCTCTGTTTCATCGTCAATAAGAAGGTCAGAGGGATACAGTAAACCTGAAGTGAAGCATCGTAAGCTGTAACTAGTGTCACAGGAATGGTTCGAAACATAGACAGTAAGAAGAGCCCGTCTTCTTGAACTTGAGTCGGCATTGTGCCTTTCGTATTTAATTCCGATCAATTTTCTGTGTTTAGATCGTCAATAACAAGGTCAGAAAGATACAGGAAACCTGAAGTGAAGCAACGGAATCTATAACTAGTGTGAAAGGAATGATTCAAATCATAGACAGTAAGAAGAGTCAGTTTTCTTGTACTTAAGTCGGCATTGTGCCTTTTGTATTTAATTCCGATGTAATTTCCGTGTTTCATCCTCAATAAGAAGGTCAGAGGGATACAGTAATCCTGAAGTGAAGCATCGAAATCTATAACTAGTGTCACAGGAGTGGTTCAAAATATAGAGAGTGAGAAGAGTCAGTCTTTTGATACTTAAGTCAGCATTTTGCCTTTTGTGTTTAATTCCGATGCAATTTCTGTGTTTCATCGTCAATAACAAGGTCAGAGGGATACAGCAAAACCTGAAGTGAAGCATCGGAATCTATAACTAGTGTCACAGGAATGGTTCAAATCATAGACAGTAAGAAGAGTCAGTTTACTTATACTCAAGTCGGCATTGTGCCTTTTGTATTTAATTCCGATGTAATTTCTGTGTTTCATCGTCAATAAGAAGGTCAGAGGGATACAGTAAACCTGAAGTGATGCATCGGAACCTATAACTAGTGTCACAGGAATGGTTAAAAACATAGACAGTAAGAAGAATCAGTTTTCTTGTACTTAAGTCTACATTGTGCCATTTTCTATTTAATTCCGATGCACTTTCTGAGTATCGTCGTCAATAACAAGGACCAAGGGATACAGTAAACCTGACGTGAAGCATCGGAATCTAAAACCGGTATCACAGGAAAAGTTCAAACATAGACAGTAAGAAGAGCCAGTCTACTTGTACTTGAGTCGGCATTGTTCCTTTTGTATTTAATTGCGATGCAATTTCTGTGTTTCATCGTCAGTAAGAATGTCAGAGGGATACAGTAAACCTGAAGTGAAGCATCGGAATCTGTAACTAGTGTCACAGTATCGGTTCAAAACATAGACAGTAAGAAGAGTCAGTCTTTTTGTACTTAAGTTGGCATTGTGCCTTTTGTATTTAATTCCGATGCAATTTCTGTATTTATCGTCAATAAGAAGGTCAGAGGTATACAGTAAACCTGAAGTGAAGCATCGGAATCTATAACTAGAGTCACAGGAATGGTTCAAAACATAGACAGGAAGATGAGTCAGTTTTCTCGTACTGAAGTCGGCATTGTGCCTTTTCTATTTAATTCCGATGCAATTTCTGTGTTTCGTCGTCACTAGGAAGGTCCAAGGGATACCGTAAACCTGAAGTGAAGCATCGGAATCTAAAACTAGTGTCACAGGAATGGTTCAAAGCATAGACAGTAAGAAGAGTCAGTCTTCTTGTACTTAAGTCGGCATTGTGCCTTTTGTATATTATTCCAATGCAGTTTATGTATTTCATCGTCAATAAGAAGGTCAGAGGGATACAGTAAACCTGAAGTGAAGCATCGGAATCTATAACTAGTGTCACAGGAATGGTTCAAAACATAGACAGTAAGAAGAGCCAGTCTTCTTGTACTTGTGTCGGAATTGTGCCTTTTGTATTTAATTCCGATGCAATTTCTGTGTTTCATCGTCAGTACGACGGTCAGAGGGATACACTAAACCTGAAGTGAAGCATCGGAATCTAAAACTAGTGTCACAGGAATGGTTCAAAACATAGGCAGTAGGAAGAATCAGACTTCTTGTACTTAAGTCGGCATTGTGAATTTTGTATTTAATTCCGATGAAATTTCTGTGTTTCATCGTAAATAAGAAGGTCAGAGGGATACAGAAAAACTGAAGTGAAGCATCGGAATCAGAAACTCGTGTCACAGGAATGGTTCAAAACATAGACAGTAGGAAGAGTCAGTCTTCTAGTACTTAAGTCGGCATTGAGCCATTTGTATTTAATTCTGATGCAATTTCTGTGTTTCATCGTCAATACGAAGGTCAGTGGGATACAGTAAAACGGAAGTGAAGCATCGGAATCTATAACTTGTGTCAAAGGATTGGTTCAAAACATAGACAGTATGAAGAGACAGTCTTCTTGTACTTAAGTCGGCATTGTGGCTTTTGTATTCAATTCCGATGCAATTTCTGTGTTTCATCGCCAATAAGAAGGTCAGCCGGATACAGCAAACCTGAAGTGAAGCATCGGAATCTATGAATAGTGACACACAAATGGTTCAAACATAGACAGTAAGGAGAGACAGTCTTCTTGTACTTGAGTCGGCATTGTGCCTTTTGTATTTAATTCCGATCAATTTTCTGTGTTTGTACGTCAATAAGAAGGTCAGACGGATACAGTAAACCTGAGGTGAAGCATCGGAATCTAAAACTAGTGTCACAGGAATGGTACAAACATAGACAGTAAGCAGAGCCAGCCTTCTTGTACTTGAGTCGGCATTGTTCATTTTGTATTTAATTCCGATGCAATTTCTGAGTTTCATCGTCAATAAGGAGGTAAGAGGGATACAGTAAACCGGAAGTGAAGCATCGGAATCTATACCTAGTGGCACAGGAATGGTTCAAAACATAGACAGTAAGAAGAGTCAATTTTCTTGTACTTAAGTCGGCATTTTGCCTTTTGTATTTAATTCCGATGCAATTGCTGTGCTTCATTGTCAGTAAGAATGTCAGAGGGATACAGTAAACACGAAGTGAAGCATCGGAATCTATAACTAGTGTCACAGGAATAGTTCAAAACATAGACAGGAAGATGAGTCAGTCTTCTTGTACTTAAGTCGGCATTGTGCCTTTTGTATTTAATTCCGATGCAATTTCTGTGTTTCATCGTCAATAAGAAGATTAGCTGGATACAGTAAACCTGAAGTGAAGCATCGGAATCTATGACTAGTCTCACAGGAATGGTTCAAAACATAGACAGTAAGAAGAGCCAGTCTTCTTGTACTTGAGTCGGCATTGTGCCTTTTGTATTTAATTCCGATCAATTTCCTGTGTTTGATCGTCAATAAGAAGGTCAGAGGGATACAGTAAACCTGAAGTGAAGCATGGGAATCTAAAACTAGTGTCACAGGAATGGTTCAAAGCATAGACAGTAAGAAGAGTCAGTCTTCTTGTACTTAAGTAGGCATTGTGCCTTTTGTATATTATTCCAACGCAGTTTCTGTATTTCATCGTCAATAAGAAGGTCTGAGGGATACAGTAAACCTGAAGTGAAGCATCGGAATCTATAACTAGTGTCACAGGAATGGTTCAAAACATAGACAGTAAGACGAGTCAGTCTACTTGTACTTATGTCGGCATTGTGCCTTTTGTATTTAATTCGGATGCAATTTCTGTGTTTCATCGTCAATTAGAAGGTCAGAGGGATACAAAAGGCATTGTGCCTTTTGTATTTAATTCCGATACAATTTCTGTGTTTCGTCGTCAATAAGGAGGTCAGAGGGATACAGTAAACCTGAAGTGAAGCATCTGAATGTAAAACAAGTGTCTCAGGAATGGTTCAAAACATAGACAGTAAGAAGAGTCAGTCTTCTTGTACTTATGTCGGCATTGTGCCTTTTGTATTTAATTCCGATGCAATTTCTGTATTTCGTCGCCAATAAGAAGGTCCAAAGGAAACAGTAATCCTGAAGTGAAGCATCGGAATATATAACTAGTGTCACAGGAATGGTTCAAAACATAGACAGGAAGATGAGTCAGTTTTCTCGTACTTAAGTCGACATTGTGCCTTTTCTATTTAATTCCAATGCATATTCTGTGTTTCGTCGTCAATAAGAAGGTCCAATGGATACAGTAAACCTGAAGCCAAGCATCGCAATCTAAATCTGGTCTTACAGGAAAGGTTCAAACATAGACAGTAAGAAGAGCCAGTCTACTTGTACTTGAGTCGGCATTGTGCCTTTTGTATTTAATTAGGATGCAATTTCTGTGGTTCATCGTCAATAAGAAGGTCAGAGGGATACAATAAAGCTCAAGTGAAGCATAGGAATCTATAACTAGTGTCACAGGGATGGTTCAAAGCATAGACAGTAAGAAGAGTCAGTTTTCTTATACTTAAGTCGGCAATGTGCGATTTGTATTTAATTCCGATGCATATTCTGTGTTTCATCGTCAATAAGAAGGTCAGAGGGATACAGTATACCTGAAGTGATGCATCGGAATCTTTAATTAGTGTCACAGGAATGGTTCGAAACATAGACAGTAACAAGAGTCAGACTTCTTGTACTTGAGTTGGCTTTGTGCCTTTTGTATTTATTTCCGATGCAATTTCTGTGTTTCATCGTCAATACGAAGGTCAAAGGGATACAGTAAAACTGAAGTGAAGCATCGGAATCTATAACTAGTTTCACAGGAATGGTTCAATTCATAGACAGTAAGAAGAGTCAGTCTTCTTGTACTGAAGTCGGCATTGTACCTTTTGTATTTAATTCCGATGCAATTTCTGTGTTTCATCGTCAATAAGAAGGTCAGCTGGATACAGTAAACCTGAAGTGAAACATCGGAATCTGTAACTAGTGTCACAGGAATGGTTCAAAACATAGATATCAAGAAGAGTCTGTTTTCCTGTACTTAAATAGGCATTATGCCTTTTCTATATTATTCCAATGCAATTTCTGTGTTTCCCCGTCAATAAGAAGGTCCAAGGGATACAGTAAACCTAAAGAGAAACATCGGAATCTAAAACCGGTCCCACAGGAAAGGTTCAAAACATAGACAGTAAGAAGAGCCAGACTTCTTGTACTTTAGTCGGCATTGTGCCTTTTCTATTTAATTCCGATGCAAATTTTGTGTTTCATCGTCAATAAGAATGTCAGCTGGATACAGTAAACCTGAAGTGAAGCATCGGAATCAATAACTAGTGTCACCGGAATGGTTCAAAACATAGGCAGTAGGAAGAATCAGTCTTCTTCTACTTAAGTCGGCATTGTGAATTTTGTATTTAATTCCGATGAAATATCTGTGTTTCATCGTAAATAAGAAGGTCAGAGGGATTCAGAAAAACTGTAGTGAAGCATCGGAATCTAAAACTAGTGTCACAGGAATGGTTGAAAACATAGACAACAGGAACAGTCAGTCTTCTAGTACTTGAGTCGGCATTGTGCATTTTGTATTTAATTCCGATCAATTTTCTGTATTTGATCGTCAATAAGAAGGTAGACGGATACAGTAAACTGAGGTGAGCATCGGAATCTAAAACTAGTGTCACAGGAATGGTTAAAAACATAGACAGTAAGAAGAATCAGGCTTCTTGTACTTAAGTCGGCATTGTGCCTTTTGTATTTAATTCCGACGCAATTTCTGTGTTTCATCGTCAGTAAGAATGTCAGAGGGATACAGTAAACCTGAAGTGAAGCATCAGAATCTGTAACTAGTGTCACAGGAATGGTTCAAAACATAGAGAGTAAGAAGAGTCAGTCTTTTTGTACTTAAGTTGGCATTGTACCTTTTGTATTTAATTCCGTGCAATTTCTGTATTCATCGTCAATAAGAAGGTCAGAGGGATACAGTAAACCTGAAGTGAAGCATCGGAATCTATAACTAGTGTCACAGAAATGGTTCAAAACATAGACAGGAAGATGAGTCAGTTTTCTCGTACTTAAGTCGGCATTGTGCCTTTTCTATTTAATTCCGATGCAATTTCTGTGTTTCGTCGTCACTAAGAAGGTCCAAGGGATACCGTAAAGCTGAAGTGAAGCAATGGTATCTAAAACCGGTCTCACAGGAAAGGTGCAGAACATAGTCAGTAAGAAGAGCCAGACTTCTTGTCCTTTAGTCGGCATTGTGCCTTTTCTATTTCATTCCGATACAATTTCTGTGTTTCGTCGTCAATAAGGTCAGAGGGATACAGTAATCCTCAAGTGAAGCATCTGAATGTAAAACAAGTGTCTCAGGAATGGTTCAAAACATAGACAGTAAGAAGAATCAGGCTTCTTGTACTTAAGTCGGCATTGTGCCTTTTGTATTTAATTCCGACGCAATTTTAGTGTTTCATCGTCAATAACAAGATTAGCTGGATACAGTAAACCTGAAGTGAAGCATCGGAATCTATGACTAGTCTCACAGGAATAGTTCAAAACATAGACAGTAAGAAGAGCCAATCTTCTTGTATTTGAGTCGGCATTGTGCCTTTTGTATTTAATTCCGATCAATTTTCTGTGTTTGATCGTCAATAAGAAGGTCAGAGGGATACAGTAAACCTGAAGTGAAGCATCGGAATCTAAAACTAGTGTCACAGGAATGGTTCAAAGCATAGACAGTAAGAAGAGTCAGTCTTCTTGTACTTAAGTCGGCATTGTGCTATTTGTATATTATTCCAATGCAATTTCTGTATTTCATCGTCAATAAGAAGGTCAGAGGGATACAGTAAACCTGAAGTGAAGCATCGGAATCTATAACTAGTGTCGCAGGAATGGTTCAAAACATAGACAGTAAGAAGAGCCAGTCTTCTTGTACTTGAGCCGGAATTGTGCCTTTTGTATTTAATTCCGATGCAATTTCTGTGTTTCATCGTCAGTACGACGGTCAGAAGGACACAGTAAACCTGAAGTGGAGCATCGGAATCTAAAACTAGTGTCACAGGAATGGTTGAAAACATAGGAAGTAGGAAGAATTAGTCTTCTTGTACTTAAGTCGGCATTGTGAATTTTGTATTTAATTCCGATGAAATTTCTGTGTTTCATCGTAAATAAGAAGGTCAGAGGGATACAGAAAAGCTGAAGTGAAGCATCGGAATCTAAAACTAGTGTCACAGGAATGGTTCAAAACTTAGACAGTAGGAAAGGTCAGTCTTCTAGTACTTAAGTCGGCATTGAGCGATTTGTATTTAATTCTAATGCAATTTCTGTGTTTCATTGTCAATAAAAAGGTCAGAGGGATACAGTAAACCTGAAGTGAAGCGTCGGAACCTATAACTTGTGTCAAAGGATTGGTTCAAAACATAGACAGTATGAAGAGACAGTCATCTTGTACTTAAGTCGGCATTGTGGTTTTGTATTCAATTCCGATGCAATTTCTGTGTTTCATCGCCAATAAGAAGGTCAGCTGGATACAGTAAACCTGAAGTGAAGCATCGGAATCTATGAACAGTGTCACACGAATGGTTCAAACATAGACAGTAAGGAGAGCCAGCCTTCTTGTACTTGAGTCGGCATTGTTCATTTTGTATTTAATTCCGTTGCAATTTCTGAGTTTCATCGTCAATAAGTAGGTCAGAGGGATACAATAAACCAGTAGTGAAGCATCGGAATCTATAACTAGTGTCACAGGAATGGTTCAAAACATAGACAGTAAGAAGAGACAATTTTCTTGTACTTAAGTCGGCATTTTGCCTTTTGTATTTAATTCCGATGCAATTTCTATGTTTCATCGTCAGTAAGAATGTCAGAGGGATACAGTAAACCTGAAGTAAAGCATCGGAATCTATAACTAGTGTCACAGGAATGGTTCAAAACATAGACAGGTAGATGAGTCAGTTTTCTCGTACTTAAGTCGGCATTGTGCCTTTTCTATTTAATTCCGATGCAATTTCTGTGTTTCGTCGTCACTAGGAAGGTCCAAGGGATACCGTAAACCTGAAGTGAAGCATCGGAATCTAAAACCGGTCTCACAGGAAAGGTGCTAAACATAGACAGTAAGAAGAGCCAGACTTCTTGTACTTTAGTCGGCATTGTGCCTTTTGTATTTAATTCCGATACAATTTCTGTGTTTCGTCGTCAATAAGGAGGTCAGAGGGATACAGTAAACCTGAAGTGAAGCATGTGAATGTAAAACAAGTGTCTCAGGAATGGTTCAAAACATAGACAGTAAGAAGAGTCAGTCTTCTTGTACTTAAGTCGGCATTGTGCCTTTTGTATTTAATTCCGATGCAATTTCTGTGTTTCATCGTCAATAAGAAGATTAGCTGGATACAGTAAACCTGAAGTGAAGCATCGGAATCTATGACTAGTCTCACAGTAATGGTTCAAAACATAGACAGTAAGAAGAGCCTGTCTTCATGTACTTGAGTCGGCATTGTGCCTTTTGTATTTAATCCGATCAATTTTCTGTGTTTGATCGTCAATAAGAAGGTCAGAGGGATACAGTAAACCTGAAGTGAAGCATCGGAATCTAAAACTAGTGTCACAGGAATGGTTCAAAGCATAGACAGTAAGAAGAGCCAGCCTTCTTGTACTTGAGTCGGCATTGTTCATTTTGTATTTAATTCCGTTGCAATTTCTGAGTTTCATCGTCAATAAGTAGGTCACAGGGATACAGTAAACCAGTAGTGAAGCATCGGAATCTATAACTAGTGTCACAGGAATGGTTCAAAACATAGACAGTAAGAAGAGACAATTTTCTTGTACTTAAGTCGGCATTTTGCCTTTTGTATTTAATTCCGATGCAATTTCTGTGTTTCATCGGCAGTAAGAATGTCAGAGGGATACAGTAAACCTGAAGTGAAGCATCGGAATCTGTAACTAGTGTCACAGGAATGGTTCAAAACATAGACAGTAAGAAGAGTCAGTCTTTTTGTACTTAAGTTGGCATTGTGCCTTTTGTATTTAATTCCGATGCAATTTCTGTATTCATCGTCAATAAGAAGGTCAGAGGGAAACAGTAAACCTGAAGTGAAACATCGGAATCTATAACTAGTGTCACAGGAATGGTTCAAAGCATAGACAGTAAGTAGAGTCAGTCTTCTTGTACTTAAGTCTTCATTGTGCCTTTTGTATTTAATTCCGATGCAATTTCTGTGTTTCATCGTCACAAAGAAGGTCAGAGGGATACTGTAAACCTGAAGTGAAACATCGGAATCTATAACTAGTGTCACAGGAATGGTTCAAAACGTAGACAGTTAGAAGAGTCAGTCTTCTTGTACTTATGTCGGCATTGTGCCTTTTGCATTTAATTCCGATGCTATATCTGTGTTTCATCGTCAATAAGAAGGTCAGAGGGATGCAGTAAACCTGATGTGAAGCATCGGAGTCTGTAACTAGTGTCACAGGAATGGTTCAAAACATAGATATCAAGAAGAGTCTGTTTTCTTGTACTTAAATAGACATTATGCCTTTCTATATAATTCCAATGCAATTTCTGTGTTTCGCCGTCAATAAGAAGGTCCAAGGGATACTGTAAACCTAAAGAGAACCATCGGAATCTAAAACCGGTCTCACAGGAAAGGTTCAAAACATAGACAGTAAGAAGAGCCAGACTTCTTGTACCTGAGTCGGCATTGTGCCTTTTGTATTGAATTCTGATGCAATTTCTGTGTTTCATCGTCAATAAGACGGTCAGAGGGATACAGTAAACCAGAAGTGAAGCATCGGAATCTATAACTAGTAGCACAGGAATGGTTCAAAACATAGACAGTAAGAAGAGTCAATTTTCTTGTACTTAAGTCGGCATTTTGCCTTTTGTATTTAATTCCGATTCAATTTCTATGTTTCATCGTCAGTAAGAATGTCAGAGGGATACAGTAAACCTGAAGTAAAGCTTCGGAATCTATAACTAGTGTCACAGGAATGGTTCAAAACATAGACAGGTAGATGAGTCGGTTTTCTCGTACTTAAGTCGGCATTGTGCCTTTTCTATTTAATTCCGATGCAATTTCTGTGTTTCGTCGTCACTAGGAAGGTCCAAGGGATACCGTAAACCTGAAGTGAAGCATCGGAATCTAAAACCGGTCTCACAGGAAAGGTGCTAAACATAGACAGTAAGAAGAGCCAGGCTTCTTGTACTTTAGTCGGCATTGTGCCTTTTGTATTTAATTCCGATACAATTTCTGTGTTTCGTCGTCAATAAGGAGGTCAGAGGGATACAGTAAACCTGAAGTGAAGCATGTGAATGTAAAACAAGTGTCTCAGGAATGGTTCAAAACATAGACAGTAAGAAGAGTCAGTCTTCTTGTACTTAAGTCGGCATTGTGCCTTTTGTATTTAATTCCGATGCAATTTCTGTGTTTCATCGTCAATAAGAAGATTAGCTGGATACAGTAAACCTGAAGTGAAGCATCGGAATCTAAAACTAGTGTCACAGGAATGGTTCAAAACATAGACAGTAAGAAGAGTCAGTCTTCTTGTACTTAAGTCGGCATTGTGCCTTTTGTATATTATTCCAATGCAGTTTCTGTATTTCATCGTCAATAAGAAGGTCAGAGGGATACAGTAAACCTGAAGTGAAGCATCGGTATCTATAACTAGTGCACAGGAATGGTTCAAAACATAGGCAGTAGGAAGAATCAGTCTTCTTGTACTTAAGTCGGCATTGTGAATTTTGTATTTAATTCCGATGAAATATCTGTGTTTCATCGTAAATAAGAAGGTCAGAGGGATACAGAAAAACTCAAGTGAAGCGTCGGAATCAAAAACTAGTGTCACAGGAATGATTCAAAACATAGACAGTAGGAAGAGTCAGTCTTCTAGTACTTAAGTCGGCATTGAGCCTTTTGTATTTAATTCTGATGCAATTTCTGTGTTTCATCGTCAATAAGAAGGTCAGTGGGATACAGTAAAACTGAAGTGAAGCATCGGAATCTATAACTTGTGTGAAAGGATTGGTTCAAAACATAGACAGTATGAAGAGACAGTCTTCTTGTACTTAAGTCGGCATTGTGGCTTTTGTATTCAATTCCGATGCAATTTCTGTGTTACATCGCCAATAAGAAGGTCAGCTGGATACAGCAAACCTGAAGTGAAGCATCGGAATCTATGAATAGTGTCACACGAATGGTTCAAACATAGACAGTAAGGAGAGCCAGTCTTCTTGTACTTGAGTCGGCATTGTTCCTTTTGTATTTAATTCCGATGCAACTTCTGATATTCATCGTCAATAAGAAGGTCAGAGGTATACAGTAAACCAGCAGTGAAGCATCGGAATCTATAACTAGTGGCACAGGAATGGTTCAAAACATAGACACTAAGAGGAGTCAATTTTCTTGTACTTAAGTCGGCATTTTGCCTTTTGTATTTAATTCCGATGCAATTTCTGTGTTTCATCGTCAGTAAGAATGTCAGAGGGATACAGTAAACCTGAAGTTAAGCATCGGAATCTGTAACTAGTGACACAGGAATGGTTCAAAACATAGACAGTAAGAGGAGTCAGTCTTTTTGTACATAAGTTGGCATTGTGCCTTTTGTATTTAATTCCGATGCAATTTCTGTATTCATTGGCAATTCGAAAGTCTGAGGGATACAGTAAACCTGAAGTGAAACATCGGAATCTATAACTAGTGTCACAGGAATGGTTCAAAGCATAGACAGCAAGTAGAGTCAGTCTTCTTGTACTTAAGTCAGCATTGTGCCTTTTGTATTTAATTCCGATGCAATTTCTGTGTTTCATCGTCAATAAGAAGGTCAGAGGGATACAGCAAACCTGAAGTGAAGCATCGGAATCTATAACTAGTGTCACAGGAATGGTTCAAAGCATAGTCAGTAAGAAGAGTCAGATTTATTGTACTTAAGTCGGCATTGTGCCTTTTGTATTTAATTCCGATGCAAATTTTGGTGTTTCATCGTCACTAAGAAGGTCAGAGGGATACTGTAAACCTGAAGTGAAACATCGGAATCTATAACTAGTGTCACAGGAATGGCTCAAAACATAGATATCAAGAAATATCTGTTTTCTTGTACTTAAATAGACATTATGCCTTTTCTGTATAATACCAATGCAATTTCTGTGTTTCGCCGTCAATGAGAAGGTCCAAGGGATACAGTAAACCTAAAGAGAAACATCGAAATCTAAAACCGGTCTCACAGGAAAGGTTCAAAACATAGACAGTAAGAAGAGCCAGACTTCTTGCACCTGAGTCGGCATTGTGCCTTTTGTATTGAATTCTTATGCAATTTCTGTGTTTCATCGTCAATAAGAAGGTCAGAGGGATACAGTAAACCTGAAGTGAAGCATCGGAATCTAAACTAGTGTCACACGAACGGTTCAAAACATAGACAGTAGGAAGAGTCAGTCTTCTTGTACTTAAGTCGGCATTGTGCCTTTTGTATTTAATTCCGATGCAATTTCTGTGTTTCATAGTCAATAAGAATGTCAGCTGGATACAGTAAACCTGAAGTGAAGCATCGGAATCTATAACTAGTGTCACAGGAATGGTTCAAAGCATAGACATGAAGATCAATCAGTTTTCTCGTACTTAAGTCGGCATTGTGCCTTTTCTATTTAATTCCGATGCAATTTCTGTGTTTCGTCGTCACTAAGAAGGTCCAAGGGATACAGTAAACCTGAAGTGAAGCATCGGAATCTAAAACCGGTCTCACAGGAAAGGTGCAAACATAGACAGTAAGAAGAGCCAGACTTCTTGTACTTGAGTCGGCATTGTGCCTTTTGTATTTAATTCCGATACAATTTCTGTGTTTCGTCGTCAGTAAGGAGGTCAGAGGGATACAGTAAACCTGAAGTGAAGCACCTGAATGTAAAACAAGTGTCTCAGGAATGGTTCAAAACATAGACAGTAAGAAGAGTCAATCTTCTTGTACTTATGTCGGCATTGTGCCTTTTCTATATAATTCCGATGCAATTTCTGTGTTTCATCGTCAATACGAAGGTCAAAGAGATACAGTAAAACTGAAGTGAAGCATCGGAATCTATAACTAGTTTCACAGGAATGGTTCAAAACATAGGCAGGAAGATGAGTCAGTTTTCTCGTACTTAAGTCGGCATTGTGCCTTTTCTATTTAGTTCCGATGCAATTTCTGTGTTTCGTCGTCACTAAGAAGGTCCAAGGGATACAGTAAACCTGAAGTGAAACATCGTAATCTGTAACTAGTGTCACAGGAATGGTTCAAAACATAGATATCAAGAAGAGTCTGTTTTCTTGTACTTAAGTAGGCATTATGCCTTTGCTATATTATTCCAATGCAATTTCTGTGTTTTGCCGTCAATAAGAAGGTCCAAGGGATACAGTAAACCTAAAGAGAAACATCGGAATTTAAACCGGTCTCACAGGAAAGGTTCAAAACATAGACAGTAAGAAGAGCCAGACTTCTTGTACTTTAGTCACAATTGTGCCTTTTCTATTTAATTCCGATGCAGTTTTGGTGTTTCATCGTCAATTAGAATGTCAGCTGGATTCAGTAAACCTGAAGTGAAGCATCGGAATCTATAACTAGTGTCACAGGAATGGTTCAATACATAGACAGTAAGTAGAGTCAGTTGTCTTGTACTTAAGTCGACATTGTGCCTTTTCTATTTAATTCCAATGCATATTCTGTGTTTCGTCGTCAATAAGAAGGTCCAATGAATACAGTAAACCTAAAGCCAAGCATCGCAATCTAAATCTGGTCTTACAGGAAAGGTTCAAAACATAGACAGTAAGAAGAGCCAGTCTACTTGTACTTGAGTCGGCATTGTGCCTTTTGTATTTAATTAGGATGCAATTTCTGTGGTTCATCGTCAATAAGAAGGTCAGTGGGATACAATAAAGCTCAAGTGAAGCATAGGAATCTATAACTAGTGTCACAGGGATGGTTCAAAGCATAGACAGTAAGAAGAGTCAGTTTTCTTATACTTAAGTCAGCAATGTGCGATATGTATTTAATTCCGATGCATTTTCTGTGTTTCATCGTCAATAAGAAGGTCAGAGGGATACAGTATACCTGAAGTGATGCATCGGAATCTGTAACTAGTGTCACAGGAATGGTTCGAAACATAGACAGTAACAAGAGTCAGTCTTCTTGTACTTGAGTTGGCTTTGTGCCTTTTGTATTTAATTCCGATGCAATTTCTGTGTTTCATCGTCAATACGAAGGTCAAAGGGATACAGTAAAACTGAAGTGAAGCATCGGAATCTATAACTAGTTTCACAGGAATGGTTCAATTCATAGACAGTAAGAAGAGTCAGTCTTCTTGTACTTAAGTCGGCATTGTGCCTTTTGTATTTAATTCCGAAGCAATTTCTGTGTTTCATCATCAATAAGAAGGTCAGCTGGATACAGTAAACCTGAAGTGAAACATCTCAATCTGTAACTAGTGTCACAGGAATGGTTCAAATCATAGATATCAAGAAGAGTCTGTTTTCTTGTACTTAAATAGGCATTATGCCTTTTCTATATTATTCCAATGAAATTTCTGTCTTTCGCCGTCAATAAGAAGGTCCAAGGGATGCAGTAAACCTAAAGAGAAACATCGGAATCTAAAACCGGTCTCACAGGAAAGTTTCAAAACATAGACAGTAAGAAGAGCCAGACTTCTCGTACTTTAGTCGGCATTGTGCCTTATCTATTTAATTCCGATGCAATTTATGTGTTTCATCGTCAATAATAATGTCAGCTGGATACAGTAAACCTGAAGTGAAGCATCGGAATCTATAACTAGTGTCACAGGAATGGTTCAAAACATAGACAGGAAGATGAGTCAGTTTTCTCGTACTTATGTCGGCATTGTGCCTTTTGTATTTAATTACGATGCAATTTCTGTGTTTCATCGTCAATAAGAAGATTAGCTGGATACAGTAAACCTGAAGTGAAGCATCGGAATCTGTGACTAGTCTCACAGGAATGGTACAAAACATAGACAGTAAGAAGAGCCAGTCTTCTTGTACATGTGTCGGCATTGTGCCTTTTGTATTTAATTCCGATCAATTTTCTGTGTTTGATCGTCATTAAGAAGGTCAGAGAGATACAGTAAACCTGAAGTGAAGCATCGGAATCTAAAACTAGTGTCACAGGAATGGTTCAAAGCATAGGCAGTAAGAAGAGTCAGTCTTCTTGTACTTAAGTCGGCATTGTGCCTTTTGTATATTATTCCAATCCAATTTCTGTATTTCATCGTCAATAAGAAGTTCAGAGGGATACAGTAAACCTGAAGTGAAGCATCGGAATCTATAACTAGTGTCACGGGAATGGTTCAAGCAGATACAGTAAGAAGAGCCCGTCTTCTTGTACTTGAGTCGGAATTGTGCCTTTTGTATTTAATTCCGATGCAATTTCTGTGTTTCATCGTCAGTACGACGGTCAGAGGGATACAGTAAACCTGAAGTGAAGCATCGGAATCCAAAACTAGTGTCACAGGAATGGCTCAAAACCTAGGCAGTAGGAAGAATCAGTCTTCTTGTACTTATGTCGGCATTGTGCCTTTTGTATTATAATCCGATACAATTTCTGTGTTTCATCGTCAATAAGAAGGTCAGAGGGATACAGTAAACCTGACGTGAAGCATCGGAATCTAAAACCGGTATCACAGGAAAGGTACAAAACATAGATAGTAAGAAGAGCCAGTCTTCTTGTACTTGAGTCGGCATTGTTCCATTTGTAATTAATTCCGATGCAATTTCTGTGTTTCTTCGTCAATAAGACGGTCAGAGGGATACAGTAAACCTGAAGTGAAGCATCGGAATCTATAACTAGTGTCACAGGAATGGTTAAAGCATAGGCAGTAAGAAGAATCAGTTTTCTTATACTAAAGTCGGCATTGTACCTTTTGTATTTCATTCCGATGCAATTTCTGTGTTTCATCGTCAATAAGAAGGTCCGAGGGATACAGTAACCCTGAAGTGAAGCATCGGAATCTATAACTAGTGTCACAGGAATGGTTCAATACATAGACAGTAAGTAGAGTCAGTTGTCTTGTACTTAAGTCGACATTGTGCCTTCTCTATTTAATTCCAATGCATATTCTGTGTTTCGTCGTCAATAAGAAGGTCCAATGGATACAGTAAACCTGAAGCCAAGCATCGCAATCTAAATCTGGTCTTACAGGAAAGGTTCAAAACATAGACAGTAAGAAGAGCCAGTCTACTTGTACTTGAGTCGGCATTGTGCCTTTTGTATTTAATTAGGATGCAATTTCTGTGATTCATCGTCAATAAGAAGGTCAGAGGGATACAACAAAGCTCAAGTGAAGCATAGGAATCTATAACTAGTGTCACAGGGATGGTTCAAAGCATAGACAGTAAGAAGAGTCAGTTTTCTTATACTTAAGTCGGCAATGTGCGATTTGTATTTAATTCCGATGCATTTTCTGTGTTTCATCGTCAATAAGAAGGTCAGAGGGATACAGTATACCTGAAGTGATGCATCGGAATCTGTAACTAGTGTCACAGGAATGGTTCGAAACATAGACAGTATCAAGAGTCAGTCTTCTTGTACTTGAGTTGGCTTTGTGCCTTTTGTATTTAATTCCGATGCAATTTCTGTGTTTCATCGTCAATAGGAAGGTCAAAGGGATACAGTAAAACTGAAGTGAAGCATCGGAATCTATAACTAGTTTCACAGGAATGGTTCAATTCATAGACAGTAAGAAGAGTCAGTCTTCTTGTACTTAAGTCGGCATTGTGCCTTTTGTATTTAATTCCGAAGCAATTTCTGTGTTTCATCATCAATAAGAAGGTCAGCTGGATACAGTAAACCTGAAGTGAAACATCGCAATCTGTAACTAGTGTCACAGGAATGGTTCAAATCATAGATATCAAGAAGAGTCTGTTTTCTTGTACTTAAATAGGCATTATGCCTTTTCTATATTATTCCAATGAAATTTCTGTCTTTCGCCGTCAATAAGAAGGTCCAAGGGATGCAGTAAACCTAAAGAGAAACATCGGAATCTAAAACCGGTCTCACAGGAAAGTTTCAAAACATAGACAGTAAGAAGAGCCAGACTTCTCGTACTTTAGTCGGCATTGTGCCTTTTCTATTTAATTCCGATGCAATTTATGTGTTTCATCGTCAATAAGAATGTCAGCTGGATACAGTAAACCTGAAGTGAAGCATCGGAATCTATAACTAGTGTCACAGGAATGGTTCAAAACATAGACAGGAAGATGAGTCAGTTTTCTCGTACTTATGTCGGCATTGTGCCTTTTGTATTTAATTACGATGCAATTTCTGTGTTTCATCGTCAATAAGAAGATTAGCTGGATACAGTAAACCTGAAGTGAAGCATCGGAATCTGTGACTAGTCTCACAGGAATGGTACAAAACATAGACAGTAAGAAGAGCCAGTCTTCTTGTACATGTGTCGGCATTGTGCCTTTTGTATTTAATTCCGATCAATTTTCTGTGTCTGATCGTCATTAAGAAGGTCAGAGAGATACAGTAAACCTGAAGTGAAGCATCGGAATCTAAAACTAGTGTCACAGGAATGGTTCAAAGCATAGGCAGTAAGAAGAGTCAGTCTTCTTGTACTTAAGTCGGCATTGTGCCTTTTGTATATTATTCCAATCCAATTTCTGTATTTCATCGTCAATAAGAAGGTCAGAGGGATACAGTAAACCTGAAGTGAAGCATCGGAATCTATAACTAGTGTCACGGGAATGGTTCAAAACAGAAACAGTAAGAAGAGCCCGTCTTCTTGTACTTGAGTCGGAATTGTGCCTTTTGTATTTAATTCCGATGCAATTTCTGTGTTTCATCGTCAGTACGACGGTCAGAGGGATACAGTAAACCTGAAGTGAAGCATCGGAATCCAAAACTAGTGTCACAGGAATGGCTCAAAACCTAGGCAGTAGGAAGAATCAGTCTTCTTGTACTTAAGTCGGCATTGTGAATTTTGTACTTAATTCCGATGCAATTTCTGTGTTTCATTGTAAATAAGAAGGTCAGAGGGAAACAGAAAAACTGAAGTGAAGCATCAGAATCTAAAACTAGTGTCACAGGAATGGTTCAAAACATAGACAGTAGGAAGAGTCAGACTTCTAGTACTTAAGTCGGCATTGAGCCATTTGTATTTAATTCTGATGCAACTTCCGTGTTTCACCGTCAATAACAAGGTCAGAGGGATACAGTAAACCTGAAGTGAAACACGGAATCTATAACTAGTGTCACAGGAATGGTTCAAAGCATAGACAGTAAGTAGAGTCAGTCTTCTTGTACTTAAGTCGGCATTGTGCCTTTTGTATTTAATTCCAATGCAATTTCTGTGTTTCATCGTCAATAAGAAGGTCAGAGGGATACAGTAAACCTGAAGTGAAGCATCGGAATCTATAACTAGTGTCACAGGAATTGTTCAAAGCATAGTCAGTAAGAAGAGTCAGATGTATTGTACTTAAGTCGGCATTGTGCCTTTTGTATTTAATTCCGATGCAACTTCTGTGTTTCATCGTCACTAAGAAGGTCAGAGGGATACTGTAAACCTGAATTGAAACATCGGAATCTATAACTAGTGTCACAGGAATGGTTCAAAACATAGACAGTAAGAAGAGTCAGTCTTCTTGTACTTATGTCGGCATTGTGCCTTTTGTATTATAATCCGATACAATTTCTGTGTTTCATCGTCAATAAGAAGGTCAGAGGGATACAGTAAACCTGACGTGAAGCATCGGAATCTAAAACCGGTATCACAGGAAAGGTACAAAACATAGATAGTAAGAAGAGCCAGTCTTCTTGTACTTGAGTCGGCATTGTTCCATTTGTAATTAATTCCGATGCAATTTCTGTGTTTCTTCGTCAATAAGACGGTCAGAGGGATACAGTAAACCTGAAGTGAAGCATCGGAATCTATAACTAGTGTCACAGGAATGGTTAAAGCATAGGCAGTAAGAAGAATCAGTTTTCTTATACTAAAGTCGGCATTGTGCCTCTTGTATTTCATTCCGATGCAATTTCTGTGTTTCATCGTCAATAAGAAGGTCCGAGGGATACAGTAACCCTGAAGTGAAGCATCGGAATCTATAACTAGTGTCACAGGAATGGTTCAATACATAGACAGTAAGTAGAGTCAGTTGTCTTGTACTTAAGTCGACATTGTGCCTTCTCTATTTAATTCCAATGCATATTCTGTGTTTCGTCGTCAATAAGAAGGTCCAATGGATACAGTAAACCTGAAGCCAAGCATCGCAATCTAAATCTGGTCTTACAGGAAAGGTTCAAAACATAGACAGTAAGAAGAGCCAGTCTACTTGTACTTGAGTCGGCATTGTGCCTTTTGTATTTAACTAGGATGCAATTTCTGTGGTTCATCGTCAATAAGAAGGTCAGAGGGATACAACAAAGCTCAAGTGAAGCATAGGAATCTATAACTAGTGTCACAGGGATGGTTCAAAGCATAGACAGTAAGAAGAGTCAGTTTTCTTATACTTAAGTCGGCAATGTGCGATTTGTATTTAATTCCGATGCATTTTCTGTGTTTCATCGTCAATAAGAAGGTCAGAGGGATACAGTATACCTGAAGTGATGCATCGGAATCTGTAACTAGTGTGACAGGAATGGTTCGAAACATAGACAGTAACAAGAGTCAGTCTTCTTGTACTTGAGTTGGCTTTGTGCCTTTTGTATTTAATTCCGATGCAATTTCTGTGTTTCATCGTCAATACGAAGGTCAAAGGGATACAGTAAAACTGAAGTGAAGCATCGGAATCTGTAACTAGTTTCACAGGAATGGTTCAATTCATAGACAGTAAGAAGAGTCAGTCTTCTTGTACTTAAGTCGGCATTGTGCCTTTTGTATTTAATTCCGATGCAATTTCTGTGTTTCATCATCAATAAGAAGGTCAGCTGGATACAGTAAACCTGAAGTGAAACATCGCAATCTGTAACTAGTGTCACAGGAATGGTTCGAAACATAGATATCAAGAAGAGTCTGTTTTCTTGTACTTAAACATGCATTATGCCTTTTCTATATTATTCCAATGAAATTTCTGTCTTTCGCCGTCAATACGAAGGTCCAAGGGATGCAGTAAACCTAAAGAGAAACATCGGAATCTAAAACGGGTCTCACAGGAAAGTTTCAAAACATAGACAGTAAGAAGAGCCAGACTTCTTGTACTTTAGTCGGCATTGTGCCTTTTCTATTTAATTCCGATGCAATTTATGTGTTTCATCGTCAATAAGAATGTCAGCTGGATACAGTAAACCTGAAGTGAAGCATCGGAATCTATAACTAGTGTCACAGGAATGGTTCAAAATATAGACAGGAAGATGAGTCAGTTTTCTCGTACTTATGTCGGCATTGTGCCTTTTGTATTTAATTACGATGCAATTTCTGTGTTTCATCGTCAATAAGAAGATTAGCTGGATACAGTAAACCTGAAGTGAAGCATCGGAATCTATGACTAGTCTCACAGGAATGGTACAAAACAAAGACAGTAAGAAGAGCCAGTCTTCTTGTACATGTGTCGGCATTGTGCCTTTTGTATTTAATTCCGATCAATTTTCTGTGTTTGATCGTCATTAAGAAGGTCAGAGAGATACAGTAAACCTGAAGTGAAGCATCGGAATCTAAAACTAGTGTCACAGGAATGGTTCAAAGCATAGGCAGTAAGAAGAGTCAGTCTTCTTGTACTTAAGTCTTCATTGTGCCTTTTGTATATTATTCCAATCCAATTTCTGTATTTCATCGTCAATAAGAAGGTCAGAGGGATACAGTAAACCTGAAGTGAAGCATCGGAATCTATAACTAGTGTCACAGGAATGGCTCAAAACATATACAGTAAGAAGAGCCCGTCTTCTTGTACTTGAGTCGGAATTGTGCCTTTTGTATTTAATTCCGATGCAATTTCTGTGTTTCATTGTAAATAAGAAGGTCAGAGGGAAACAGAAAAACTGAAGTGAAGCATCAGAATCTAAAACTAGTGTCACAGGAATGGTTCAAAACATAGACAGTAGGAAGAGTCAGTCTTCTAGTACTTAAGTCGGCATTGAGCCATTTGTATTTAATTCTGATGCAACTTCCGTGTTTCATCGTCAATAACAAGGTCAGAGGGATACAGTAAACCTGAAGTGAAACACGGAATCTATAACTAGTGTCACAAGAATGGTTCAAAGCATAGACAGTAAGTAGAGTCAGTCTTCTTGTACTTAAGTCGGCATTGAGCCTTTTGTATTTAATTCCAATGCAATTTCTGTGTTTCATCGTCAATAAGAAGGTCAGAGGGATACAGTAAACCTGAAGTGAAGCATCGGAATCTATAACTAGTGTCACAGGAATTGTTCAAAGCATAGTCAGTAAGAAGAGTCAGATTTATTGTACTTAAGTCGGCATTGTGCCTTTTGTATTTAATTCCGTTGCAACTTCTGTGTTTCATCGTCACTAAGAAGGTCAGAGGGATACTGTAAACCTGAATTGAAAATCGGAATCTATAACTAGTGTCACAGGAATGGTTCAAAACATAGACAGTAAGAAGAGTCAGTCTTCTTGTACTTATGTCGGCATTGTGCCTTTTGTATTATATTCCGATACAATTTCTGTGTTTCATCGTCAATAAGAAGGTCAGAGGGATACAGTAAACCTGACGTGAAGCATCGGAATCTAAAACCGGTATCACAGGAAAGGTTCAAAACATAGATAGTAAGAAGAGCCAGTCTTCTTGTACTTGAGTCGGCATTGTTCCATTTGTATTTAATTCCGATGCAATTTCTGTGTTTCTTCGACAATAAGACGGTCAGAGGGATACAGTAAACCTGAAGTGAAGCATCGGAATCTATAACTAGTGTCACAGGAATGGTTAAAGCATAGGTAGTAAGAAGAATCAGTTTTCTTATACTAAAGTCGGCATTGTGCCTTTTGTATTTCATTCCGATGCAATTTCTGTGTTTCATCGTCAATAAGAAGGTCCGAGGGATACAGTAACCCTGAAGTGAAGCATCGGAATCTATAACTAGTGTCACAGGAATGGTTCAATACATAGACAGTAAGTAGAGTCAGTTGTCTTGTACTTAAGTCGACATTGTGCCTTTTCTATTTAATTCCAATGCATACTCTGTGTTTCGTCGTCAATAAGAAGGTCCAATGGATACAGTAAACCTGAAGCCAAGCATCGCAATCTAAATCTGGTCTTGCAGGAAAGGTTCAAAGCATAGACAGTAAGAAGAGCCAGTCTACTTGTACTTGAGTCGGCATTGTGCCTTTTGTATTTAATTAGGATGCAATTTCTGTGGTTCATCGTCAATAAGAAGGTCAGAGGGATACAATAAAGCTCAAGTGAAGCATAGGAATCTATAACTAGTGTCACAGGGATGGTTCAAAGCATAGACAGTAAGAAGAGTCAGTTTTCTTATACTTAAGTCGGCAATGTGCGATTTGTATTTAATTCCGATGCATTTTCTGTGTTTCATCGTCAATAAGAAGGTCAGAGGGATACAGTATACCTGAAGTGATGCATCGGAATCTATAACTAGTGTCACAGGAATGGTTCGAAACATAGACAGTAACAAGAGTCAGACTTCTTGTACTTGAGTTGGCTTTGTGATTTTTGTATTTAATTCCGATGCAATTTCTGTGTTTCATCGTCAATACGAAGGTCAAAGGGATACAGTAAAACTGAAGTGAAGCATCGGAATCTATAACTAGTTTCACAGGAATGGTTCAAAGCATAGACAGGAAGATGAGTCAGTTTTCTTGTACTTAAGTCGGCATTGTGCCTTTTGTATTTAATTCCGATGCAATTTCTGTGTTTCATCGTCAATAAGAAGATTGGCTGGATACAGTAAACCTGAAGTGAAGCATCGGAATCTATGACTAGTCTCACAGGAATGGTTCAAAACATAGACAGTAAGAAGAGCCAGTCTTCTTGTACTTGAGCCGGCATTGTGCCTTTTGTATTTAATTCCGATCAATTTTCTGTGTTTGATCGTCAATAAGAAGGTCAGAGGGATACAGTAAACCTGAAGTGAAGCATCGGAATCTAAAACTAGTGTCACAGGAATGGTTCAAAGCATAGACAGTAAGAAGAGTCAGTCTTCTTGTACTTAAGTCGGCATTGTGCCTTTTGTATATTATTCCAACGCAATTTCTGTATTTCATCGTCAATAAGAAGGTCAGAGGGATACAGTAAACCTGAAGTGAAGCATCGGAATCTATAACTAGTGTCACAGGAATGATTCAAAACATAGACAGTAAGAAGAGCCAGTCTTCTTGTACTTGAGTCGGAATTGTGCCTTTTGGATGTAATTCCGATGCAATTTCTGTGTTTCATCGCCAGTACGACGGTCAGAGGTATACAGTAAACCTGAAGTGAAGCATCGGAATCTAAAACTAGTGTCACAGGAATGGTTCAAAACATAGGCAGTAGGAAGAATCAGTCTTCTTGTACTTAAGTCGGCATTGTGAATTTTGTATTTAATTCCGATGAAATTTCTGTGTTTCATCGTAAATAAGAAGGTCAGAGGGATACAGAAAAACTGAAGTGAAGCATCGGAATCTAAAACTAGTGTCACAGGAATGGTTGAAAACATAGACAGTAGGAAAAGTCAGTCTTCTAGTACTTGAGTCGGCATTGTGCCTTTTGTATTTAATTCCGATCAATTTTCTGTATTTGATCGTCAATAAGAAAGTCATACGGATACAGTAAACCTGAGGTGAAGCATCGGAATCTAAAACTAGTGTCACGGGAATGGTTAAAAACATAGACAGTAAGAAGAGTCAGTCTTCTTGTACTTAAGTCGGCATTGTGCCTTTTGTATATAATTCTGATGCAATTTCTGTATTTCATCGTCAATAAGAAGGTCAGAGGGATACAGTAAACCTGAAGTGAAGGATCGGAATCTAAAACTAGTGTCACAGGAATGGTTCAAACATAGACAGTAAGAAGAGCCAGCGTTCTTGTACTTGAGTCGGCATTTTTCCATTTGTATTTAATGCCGATGCAATTTCTGATTTTCATCGTCAATAAGATGGTCAGAGGGATACAGTAAACCAGAAGTGAAGCATCGGAATCTATAACTAGTGCCACAGGAATATTACAAAGCATAGACAGTAAGAAGAGTCAATTTTCTTATACTTAAGTCGGCATTGTGCCTTTTCTATTTAATTGCGATGCAATTTCTGTGTTTCATCTTCAATAAGAAGGTCAGAGGGATACAGTAAACCTGAAGTGAAACATCGGAATCTGTAACTAGTGTCACAGGAATGGTTCAAAACATAGATATCACGAAGAGTCTATTTTCTTGTACTTAAATAGGCATTATGCCTTTTCTATATTATTCCAATGAAATTTCTGTCTTTCGCCGTCAATAAGAAGGTTCAAGGGATACAGTAAACCTAAAGAGAAACATCGGAATCTAAAACAGGTCTCACAGGAAAGGCTCAAATCATAGACAGTAAGAAGAGCCAGACTTCTTGTACTTTAGTCTGCATTGTGCCTTTTCTATTTAATTCCGATGCAATTTATGTGTTTCATCGTCAATAAGAATGTCAGCTGGGTACAGTAAACCTGAAGTGAAGCATCGGAATCTATAACTAGTGTCACAGGAATGGTTCAAAACATAGACAGGAAGATGAGTCAGTTTTCTCGTACTTATGTCGGCATTGTGCCTTTTGTATTTAATTCCGATGCAATTTCTGTGTTTCATCGTCAATAAGAAGATTACCTGGATACAGTAAACCTGAAGTGAAGCATCGGAATCTATGACTAGTCTCACAGGAATGGTACAAAACATAGACAGAAAGAAGAGCCAGTCTTCTTGTACTTGAGTCGGAATTGTGCCTTTTGTATTTAATTCCGATGCAATTTCTGTGTTTCATCGTCAGTACGACGGTCAGAGGGATACAGTAAACCTGAAGTGAAGCATCGGAATCTAAAACTAGTGTCACAGGAATGGTTCAAAACCTAGGCAGTAGGAAGAATCAGTCTTCTTGTACTTAAGTCGGCATTGTGAATTTTGTACTTAATTCCGATGCAATTTCTGTGTTTCATTGTAAATAAGAAGGTCAGAGGGAAACAGAAAAACTGAAGTGAAGCATCGGAATCTAAAACTAGTGTCACAGGAATGGTTCAAAACATAGACAGTAGGAAGAGTCAGTCTTCTAGTACTTAAGTCGGCATTGAGCCATTTGTATTTAATTCTGATGCAACTTCCGTGTTTCATCGTCAATAAGAATGTCAGAGGGATACAGTAAACCTGAAGTGAAACAACGGAATCTATAACTAGTGTCACAGGAATGGTTCAAAGCATAGACAGTAAGTAGAGTCAGTCTTCTTGTACTTAAGTCGGCATTGTGCCTTTTGTATTTGATTCCAATGCAATTTCTGTTTTTCATCGTCAACAAGAAGGTCAGAGGGATACAGTAAACCTGAAGTGAAGCAACGGAATCTATAACTAGTGTCACAGGAATTGTTCAAAGCATAGTCAGTAAGAAGAGTCAGATTTATTGTACTTAAGTCGGCATTGTGCCTTTTGTATTTAATTCCGATGCAATTTCTGTGATTCTTCGTCACTAAGAAGGTCAGAGGGATACTGTAAACCTGAATTGAAACATCGGAATCTATAACTAGTGTCACAGGAATGGTTCAAAACATAGACAGTAAGAAGAGTCTGTCTTCTTGTACTTATGTCGGCTTTGTGCCTTTTGTATTACATTCCGATACAATTTCTGTGTTTCATCGTCAATAAGAAGGTCAGAGGGATACAGTAAACCTGACGTGAAGCATCGGAATCTAAAATCGGTATCACAGGAAAGGTTCAAAACATAGATCGTAAGAAGAGCTAGTCTTCTTGTACTTGAGTCGACATTGTGCCTTTTCTATTTAATTCCAATGCATATTCTGTGTTTCGTCGTCAATAAGAAGGTCCAATGGATACAGTAAACCTGAAGCCAAGCATCGCAATCTAAATCTGGTCTTACAGGAAAGATTCAGAACATAGACAGTAAGAAGAGCCAGTCTACTTGTACTTGAGTCAGCATTGTGCCTTTTGTATTTAATTAGGATGCAATTTCTGTGGTTCATCGTCAATAAGAAGGTCAGAGGGATACAATAAAGCTCAAGTGAAGCATAGGAATCTATAACTAGTGTCACAGGGATGGTTCGAAGCATAGACAGTAACAAGAGTCAGTTTTCCTTTACTTAAGTCGGCAATGTGCGATTTGTATTTAATTCCGATGCATTTTCTGTGTTTCATCGTCAATAAGAAGGTCAGAGGGATACAGTATACCGGAAGTGATGCATCGGAAACTATAACTAGTGTCACAGGAATGGTTCGAAACATAGACAGTAACAAGAGTCAGACTTCTTGTACTTGAGTTGGCTTTGTGCCTTTTGTATTTAATTCCGATGCAATTACTGTGTTTCTTCGTCAATACGAAGGTCAAAGGGATACAGTAAAACTGAAGTGAAGCATCGGAATCTATAACTAGTTTCACAGGATTGGTTCAATTCATAGACAGTAAGAAAAGTCAGTCTTCTTGTACTTAAGTCGGCATTGTGCCTTTTGTATTTAATTTCGATGCAATTTCTGTGTTTCATTGTCAATAAGAAGGTCAGCTGGATACAGTAAACCTGAAGTGAAACATCGGAATCTGTAACTAGTGTCACAGGAATGGTTCAAAACATAGGTATCAAGAAGAGTCTGTTTTCTTGTACTAAAATAGGCATGCCTTTTCTATATTATTCCAATGCAATTTCTGTGTTTCCCCGTCAATAAGAAGGTCCAAGGGATACAGTATACCTAAAGAGAAACATCGGAATCTAAAACCGGTCTCACAGGAAAGGTTCAAAACATAGACAGTAAGAAGAGCCAGACTTCTTGTACTTTAGTCGGCATTGTGCCTTTTCTATTTAATTTCGATGCAATTTTTGTGTTTCATCGTCAATAGGAATGTCAGCTGGATACAGTAAACATGAAGTGAAGCATCGGAATCTATAAGTAGTGTCACAGGAATGGTTCAAAACATAGACAGGAAGCTGAGTCAGTTTTCTCGTACTTAAGTCGGCATTGTGCCTTTTCTATTTAGTTCCGATGCAATTTCTGTGTTTCGTCGTCACTAAGAAGGTCCAAGGGATACCGTAAACCTGAAGTGAAGCATCGGAATCTAAAACCGGTCTCACAGGAAAGGTGCAAAACATAGACAGTGAGAAGAGCCAGACTTCTTGTACTTTAGTCGGCATTGTGCCTTTTGTATTTAATTCCGACACAATTTCTGTGTTTCGTCGTCAATAAGGAGGTCAGAGAGATACAGTAAACCTGAAGTGAAGCATCTTAATGTAAAACAAGTGTCTCAGGAATGGTTCAAAACATAGACAGTAAGAAGAGTCAGTCTTCTTGTACTTAAGTGGGCATTGTGCCTTTTGTATTTAATTCCGATGCAATTTCTGTGTTTCATCGTCAATAAGAAGATTAGCTGGATACAGTAAACCTGAAGTGAAGCATCGGAATCTATGACTAGTCTCACAGGAATGGTTCAAAACATAGACAGTAAGAAGAGCCAGTCTTCTTGTACTTGAGTCGGCATTGTGCCTTTTGTAGTTAATTCCGATCAATTTTCTGTGTTTGATCGTCAATAAGAAGGTCAGAGGGATACAGTTAACCTGAAGTGAAGCATCGGAATCTAAAACTAGTGGCACAGGAAAGGTTCAAAGCATAGACAGTAAGAAGAGTCAGTCTTCTTGTACTTAAGTCGGCATTGTGCCTTTTGTATATTATTCCAATGCAATTTCTGTATTTCATCGTCAATAAGAAGGTCAGAGGGATACAGTAAACCTGAAGTGAAGCATCGGAATCTATAACTAGTGTCACAGGAATTGTTCAAAACATAGACAGTAAGAAGAGCCAGTCTTCTTGTACTTGAGTCGGAATTGTGCCTTTTGTATGTAATTCCGATGCAATTTCTGTGTTTCATCGTCGGTACGACGGTCAGAGGTATACAGTAAACCTGAAGTGAAGCATCGGAATCTATAACTAGTGTCACAGGAATGGTTCAAAACATAGGCAGTAGGAAGAATCAGTCTTCTTGTACTTAAGTCGGCATTGTGAATTTTGTATTTAATTCCGATGAAATTTCTGTGTTTCATCGTAAATAAGAAGGTCAGAGGGATACAGAAAAACTGAAGTGAAGCATCGGAATCTAAAACTAGTGTCACAGGAATGGTTGAAAACATAGACAGTACGAAGAGTCAGTCTTCTAGTACTTGAGTCGGCATTGTGCCTTTTGTATTTAATTCCGATGCAATTTCTGTGTTTCATCGTCAGTAAGAATGTCAGAGGGATACAGTAAAACTGAAGTGAAGCATCAGAATCTGTAACTAGTGTCACAGGAATGGTTCAAAACATAGAGAGTAAGAAGAGTCAGTCTTTTTGTACTTAAGTTGGCATTGTGCCTTTTGTATTTTATTCCGATGCAATTTCTGTATTCATCGTCAATAAGAAGGTCAGAGGGATACAGTAAACCTGAAGTGAAGCATCGGAATCTATAACTAGTGTCACAGAAATGGTTCAAAACATAGACAGGAAGATGAGTCAGTTTTCTCGTACTTATGTCGGCATTGTGCCTTTTGTATTTAATTCCGATGCAATTTCTGTGTTTCGTCGTCACTAAGAAGGTCCAAGGGATACCGTAAACCTGAAGTGAAGCATCGGTATCTAAAACCGGTCTCACAGGAAAGGTGCAAAACATAGACAGTATGAAGAGCCAGACTACTTGTACTTTAGTCGGCATTGTGCCTTTTCTATTTAATTCCGATACAATTTCTGTGTTTCGTCGTCAATAAGGAGGTCAGAGGGATACAGTAAACCTCAAGTGAAGCATCTGAATGTAAAACAAGTGTCTCAGGAATGGTTCAAAACATAGACAGTAAGAAGAGTCAGTCTTCTTGTACTTAAGTCGGCATTGTGCCTTTTGTATTTAATTCCGATGCAATTTCTGTGTTACATCGTCAATAACAAGATTAGCTGGATACAGTAAACCTGAAGTGAAGCATCGGAATCTATGACTAGTCTCACAGGAATGGTTCAAAGCATAGACAGTAAGAAGAGTCAGTCTTCTTGTAGTTATGTCGGCATTGTGCTATTTGTATATTATTCCAATGCAATTTCTGTATTTCATCGTCAATAAGAAGGTCAGAGGGATACAGTAAACCTGAAGTGAAGCATCGGAATCTATAACTAGTGTCACAGGAATGGTTCATAACATAGACAGTAAGAAGAGCCAGTCTTATTGTACTTGAGCCGGAATTGTGCCTTTTGTATTTAATTCCGATGCAATTTCTTTGTTTCATCGTCAGTACGACGGTCAGAGGGATACAGTAAACCTGAAGTGAAGCATCGGAATCTAAAACTAGTGTCACAGGAATGGTTCAAAACATAGGCAGTAGGAAGAATCAGTCTTCTTGTACTTAAGTCGGCATTGTGAATTTTGTATTTAATTCCGATGAAATTTCTGTGTTTCATCGTAAATAAGAATGTCAGAGGAATACAGAAAAACTGAAGTGAAGCATGGGAATCTAAAACTAGTGTCACAGGAATGGTTCAAAACTTAGACAGTAGGAAAGTTCAGTCTTCTAGTACTTAAGTCGGCATTGAGCCATTTGTATTTAATTCTGATGCAATTTCTGTGTTTCATTGTCAATAAGAAGGTCAGAGGGATACAGTAAACCTGAAGTGAAGCATCGGAATCTATAACTTGTGTCAAAGGATTGGTTCAAAACATAGACAGTATGAAGAGACAGTCTTCTTGTACTTAAGTCGGCATTGTGGCTTTTGTATTCAATGCCGATGCAATTTCTGTGTTTCATCGCCAATAAGAAGGTCAGCTGGATACAGTAAACCTGAAGTGAAGCATCGGAATCTATGAATAGTGTCACACGAATGGTTCAAACATAGACAGTAAGGAGAGCCAGTCTTCTTGTACTTGAGTCGGCATTGTGCCTTTTGTATTTAATTCCGATCAATTTTCTGTATTTGATCGTCAATAAGAAGGTCAGACGGAAACAGTAAACCTGAGGTGAAGCATCGGAATCTAAAACTAGTGTCACAGGAATGGTTCAAAACATAGACAGTAAGAGGAGTCAGTCTTCTTGTACTTAAGTCGGCATTGTGACTTTTGTACATAATTCTGATGCAATTTCTGTACTTCATCGTCAATAAGGAGGCCAGAGGGATACAGTAAACCTGAAGTGAAGCATCGGAATCTAAAAGTAGTGTCACAGGAATGGTTCAAACATAGACAGTAAGAAGAGCCAGCCTTCTTGTACTTGAGTCGGCATTGTTCATTTTGTATTTAATTCCTTTGCACTTTCTGAGTTTCATCGTCAATAAGTAGGTCAGAGGGATACAGTAAACAAGAAGTGAAGCATTGGAATCTATAACTAGTGTCACAGGAATGGTTCAAAACATAGA